>NC_079195.1:210806540-210866540 GCF_029499605.1 Hyla sarda | reverse complement strand
ATTTTTAGCTGCAGAGGTTTTTGACACCCGTGAATCCCCCTTTGCAGTTACACGCACATCGATGGCGAGGAGCACCACCATTCAGGGAAAAAATTGTGAAGAGGCCACAGTGCTAAAGCAGGGCTGAATCCCCTTAAAGGGGTACTCTGGTGGAAAACAATTTATTTTAAATCAACTGGTGCCTGAAAGTTAAACAGATTTGTAAATGACTTCTATTAAAAAATCTTTATCCTTCCAGTACTTATCAGCTACTGTATACTCCACAGGAAGTTCTTTTCTTTTTGAATTTCTTTTCTGTCTGACCACAGTGCTTTCTGCTGATGCATTTGTCCATGTCAGGAACTGTCTGGAGTAGGACAGGTTTGCTCCTTCTCTGTACAGTTCCTGACATGAACAAAGGTGTCAGCAGAGAGCACTGTGGTCAGATAGAAAAGAAATTCAAAAAGAAAATAACTTTTTTTTGTAGTTTACAGCAGCTGATAAGTACTGGAAGGATAAAGATTTTTTAATAGAAGTCATTTACAAATCTGTTTAACTTTCTGGCACCAGTTGAATTAAAATAAATAAGTTTTCCACCGGAGTACCCCTTTAAACGGATTGTCTGAGTATTATTTATATTTTAAAGGGTTATTGTGGTATCATATTATATTTTAAAGGTGTAGCATAGTATTTAAATAAGACTATCACCCCAAGATATATATAACATACTAATATAATGTTATCACAAACTGTGCAGACTTCAAGCATGCTTTTGCGTGATTTACGACTGACAGGAAGTTTTGTAGTTCTTTCATTTTCAGTGTGTTCTTGTCTCAGCAGCTATTCGGCTTCACCCTCTCTCCCGATACATTGCATCACTATCTGCTGTCTCAGGAGGGGTAGCTGAATCTTGTCTCTGAGCTCAGGCCCTAGCTCTGCGTGATGTCACAGCTTCTCTGACCAGCCCCAAACAGCAGTGTTTTCCAGACAGTGTGTCGCCGGCTGTTGCAAAACTACAACTCCCAGCATGCCCAGACAGCCTTACAGCTACATCTCCATCTCCCTGTCATGCACACATATATCTTTTATGAGACATATAGGAAGAATTAGGTATTTTGGTGACGAATGATGCCACAGGCAGAGGAGCAGACATGGAATGAATACGGCAGGTGCTGCAACCTCATTTATTGTGTTATAGTCTACTGATTAGATGTTCTGCAACAGCTATGGGTGGGGAACAAGCAGGAGTGCTATGGGAGGGAAAAAGACAAGGAAGGAGGACTGTGTTGAAGAGCTTAGGGAAAGCATTGCAGTCTGGGAACTGTAATACTGACCTTTCCACTCACTGACAGGAAGCATGGATCTTGAAAATTGTAAAATACTGATACCAACTAACTTTTCTGTATATAGTAAATAAGCCTAATTTGCTTAAAACCTAAATACTAAATAAATTTACAGATATTTTTTTTTTTTTAGGAGCTCTACTTTTTGACAGCTATCAGGGATTCTGGCTTGTACACACGGTGCCACATTTCCCACCATTTCCAGAACGGGGCTTCGGATATCCTAACACTGGAAGACTATATGGTCAAGTCGCCTTTTGTGTGACTTTCAGATATGACCAGTTTAAACAGATTGGTGGGTATTGGTATTCAGAGGTTTGGTTCTTTATATGCTCTTTATATATATATATATATATATATATATATATATATATATATATATATATATATATAAAAGTTTTACACAGTTGGGACATAAATTATATAATTATAAATTATATAGGTGGGGATGGGGCATTTTAAAGGGGTTATCCAGGAAAAAACAATGCAAGACAAAACCCATGGAGAAGAGTGGTGCTCTTTTTGAAAAGCAGCCATATTTATAGGGGTATAGACATCTAGGCCATTGTTAGTTTACTAGAAGCCCCCAATATATTAACCCTAAAACTTTTTTTTTTTTTTTTTTATATCAACTGGCTCCAGAAAGTTAAACAGATTTGTAAATTACTTCTATTAAAAAAAAAAAATCTTAATCCTTTCAATAATTATCAGCTGCTGAAGTGGAGTTGTTGTTGTTTTCTGTCTGGCAACAGTGCTCTCTGCTGACATCTCTGCTTGTCTCGGGAACTGCACAGAGTAGAAGAGGTTTGCTATGGGGATTTGCTTCTAAACTGGGCGGTTCCCGAGACAGGTGTCTTCAGTGAGCACTTAGACAGAAAAGAACAACTCAACTTCAGCAGCTCATAAGTACTGAAAAGATTTTTTAATAGAAGTCATTTACAAATCTGTTTAACTTTCTGGAGCCAGTTGAGATATATATATATATATATATATATATATATATATATATATATATATAAATAAAAAGTTTTTACCTGGATATATCATGTTCTATCACAGTGGTCTTCAACCTGCGGACCTCCAGATGTTGCAAAACTACAACTCCCAGCATGCCCGGACAGCCGTTGGCTGTCCGGGCATGCTGGGAATTGTAGTTTTGCAACATCTGGAGGTCTGCAGGTTGAAGACCACTCTTCTAGCATATGGTGGTATTATGTGTGTGCTATATGAAAGTATATTTGGGATTAGGCAGTATAATTTGGGTACTTTATGGTAGTATTGGGGGCAGTATTGTCTAGGTGTGAACGCATCCCGTAATAATAATATTATGTCTTCTCTCTGATAAAACAGCCGCTCAGTTGTTGTATTACAATCCAAATGTGTACAACTGTTCCATCCCTGATATCTATCAAAAAGATCTGTGGGGCTTGTACAGCATTTGTCAAGACCTGCGGTTCCCTTGGATAGAGACTACAAGACTTGCTACGCTGGAATCAGCCCAAGGAGAACACTTCCTGAACTTTGCGAAATCTAAATACTTTCAAGATGGTGAGAAACCAGAATGCAATATTCTTTTGAAAATGTTTAAAGTATATAGTTATATACAAATACATTACAACAAATGCAGCAAATGCCGGGTCTGTGCAAAGTCACAATGGATCTCCATAGCAAAACTGGCAATGGGGCTTTACAGAGAATGAAAAGCTTATGGTTATATTGTTCTCATTAATACAAAGAGACAATGCGCAAATGATGAAGAAATACAGGAATATTAAACACAGTAATGTCATAGTATATGGATGATGTCACAGTACGGGGATAATATACACAGTGATGTCACAGTACGGGGATAATATACACAGTGATGTCACAGTACGGGGATAATACACAGTGATGTCACAGTACGGGGATAATATACACAGTGATGTCACAGTACGGGGATAATACACAGTGATGTCACAGTACGGGGATAATACACACAGTGATGTCACAGTACAGGGATAGTACACACAGTGATGTCACAGTAAAGGGATAATACACAGTGATGTCACAGTACGGGGATAATACACACAGTGATGTCACAGTACAGGGATAATGCGCACAGTGATGTCCCAGTACAGGGATAATACGCACAGTGATGTCACAGTACAGGGATAATACACACAGTGATGTCACAGTACAGGGATAGTACACACAGTGATGTCACAGTAAAGGGATAATACACAGTGATGTCACAGTACGGGGATAATACACACAGTGATGTCACAGTACAGGGATAATACGCACAGTGATGTCACAGTACAGGGATAATACACACAGTGATGTCCCAGTACAGGGATAATACACACAGTGATGTCACAGTACAGGGATAATACGCACAGTGATGTCACAGTACAGGGATAATACACACAGTGATGTCACAGTACAGGGATAATACACAGTGATGTCACAGTACGGGGATAATACACACAGTGATGTCACAGTACAGGGATAATACACACAGTGATGTCACAGTACAGGGATAATACGCACAGTGATGTCCCAGTACAGGGATAATACACACAGTGATGTCCCAGTACAGGGATAATACACACAGTGATGTCACAGTACAGGGATAATACACACAGTGATGTCACAGTACAGGGATAATACACACAGTGATGTCACAATACAGGGATAATACACAGTGATGCCACAGTACAGGGATAATACACAGTGATGTCACAGTACGGGGATAATACACAGTGATGTCCCAGTACAGGGATAATATACACAGTGATGTCACAGTACAGGGATAATACACACAGTGATGTCACAGTACAGGGATAATACACACAGTGATGTCACAGTACAGGGATAATACACACAGTGATGTCACAGTACAGGGATAATACACACAGTGATGTCACAGTACAGAGATAATACACAGTGATGTCACAGTACAGGTGTCAGGATTCGGCAGGCTGGAGGTGGATCCTCTGTGTCAGAGAGGGATTGGCGTGGACCGTGTCGGTGGACCGGTTCTAAGTTGCTACTGGTTTTCACCAGAGCCCGCCGCAAAGCGGGATGGTCTTGCAGCGGCGGTAGCAACCAGGTCGTATCCACTGGCAACGGCTCAACCTCTCTGACTGCTGAAGATAGGCGCGGTACAAGGGATTAGACAAGAGCAAGGTCGGACATAGCAGAAGGTCAGGGCAGGCAGCAAGGATCGTAGTCAGGGGCAACGGCAGGAGGTCTGGAACACAGGCTAGGAACACACAGGGAACACTTTCACTGGCACAATGGCAACAAGATCCGGCAAGGAAGTGCAGGGGAAGTGAGGTAATATAGGGAAGTGCACAGGTGAACACACTAATTAAAAACCATGCGCCAATCAGTGGCGCACCGGCCCTTTAAATCGCAAAGAACCGGCGCGCGCGCCCTAGGGAGCGGGTCCGCGCATGCCGGGACAGCACAGGCGGGGAGCGAGTCTGGTAAGCGGGTCGGGATGCGCACCGCGAGCGGGCGCGTCCCGCATCGCGAATCGCATCCCGGCTAGGGACATTATCGCAGCGCACCCAGTCAGCGGGTCTGACCGGGGCGCTGCGAACAGGAGAACGCTGTGAGTGCTCTGGGGAGGAGCGGGGACCCGGAGCGCTCGGCGTAACAACAGGGATAATACACATAGTGATGTCACGGTACAGGGATAATACACAGTGATGTCACGGTACAGGGATAATACACACAGTGATGTCACGGTACAGGGATAATATATACAGTGATGTCACAGTACAGAGATAATACACAGTGATGTCACAGTACAGGGATAATACACAGTGATGTCACTGTACAGGCGTAATACACAGTGATGTCACAGTACAGGGATAATACACACAGTGATGTCACAGTACAGGGATAATACACCCAGTGATGTCACAGTACAGGGATAATACACCCAGTGATGTCACAGTACAGGGATAATACACCCAGTGATGTCACAGTACAGGGATAATACACACAGTGATGTCACAGTACAGGGATAATATACACAGTGATGTCACAGTACAGGGATAATACACACAGTGATGTCACAGTACAGGGATAATACACAGTGATGTCACTGTACAGGCATAATACACATTGATGTCACAGTACAGGGATAATACACCCAGTGATGTCACAGTACAGGGATAATACACACAGTGATGTCACAGTACAGGGATAATACACCCAGTGATGTCACAGTACAGGGATAATACACAGTGATGTCACAGTACAGGGATAATACACCCAATGATGTCACAGTACAGGGATAATACACACAGTGATGTCACAGTACAGGGATAATACACCCAATGATGTCACAGTACAGGGATAATATACACAGTGATGTCACAGTACAGGGATAATATACACAGTGATGTCAAGGTACAGGGATAATACACATAGTGATGTCACAGTACAGGGATAATACACATAGTGATGTCACAGTACAGGGATAATACACCCAGTGATGTCTCAGTACAGGGATAATACACACAGTGATGTCACAGTACAGGGATAATACACCCAATGATGTCACAGTACAGGGATAATATACACAGTGATGTCACAGTACAGGGATAATACACCCAATGATGTCACAGTACAGGGATAATACACACAGTGATGTCACAGTACAGGGATAATACACACAGTGATGTCACAGTACAGGGATAATACACCCAGTGATGTCACAGTACAGGGATAATACACAGTGATGTCACAGTACAGGGATAATATACACGGTGATGTATGTATCATTGTCCTTATCAGCTGCTGTATGCTCCACAGGAAGTTCTTTTCTATTTACATTTCTTTTCTGTCTGACCATAGTGCTCTCTGCTGGCACCAGATGCCCGTATCAGGAACTGTCCAGAATAGAAGCAAATCCCCATAGCAAACCTCTCCTGCTCTGGACAGTACCTGAGACAGACAGAGGTGTCAGCAGAGAGCACTGTGGTCAGACAGAAAAGACATTTTAAAAAGGAAAAGAACTTCCTGTGGAGCATACAGCAGCTGATAAGTACTGGAAGCATTAAGATTTTTAAATAGAAGAAATCTACAAATCTGTTTAACTTTCTGGTACCAGTTAATAAAAAAAAAAAAAATTAAAAAAAAATGTTTTCCACGGGAGTACCCCTCCAGTAACCTCCCCATCACCCCTCCCCCATCCCTTCCTTAGATATAAGGAAATCGATACAAAGTATCTCCAACAGCGCTACAACACTTTTCCTTATATAAAAGGTCTTTTTCTCATATAATTCTCCTTGCTTCTTCATCAGATATCTTCACAGCCTGGATGGCGCAAAAATTGCAGACGGATTTATTAACGGAAACATGGTGCCCACAAGGAACAGAGGTTCCTTCAAACTGTTCTCTGGCCTGGCATGTATACACCATCAAAAGAGTCACCTTACAGAACCACTCCTTCTACTCCCGCTTTGATCACTCGAAATGGGGCGTCTCCAGGGAGAGTAAAGATATGTGGACATGTATTGGAGACTTGAACCGATACCCACAGCAGATATGGAGAAGCGGAGGCTTTTTCTGTACCCAAAACAAGCTCATATATACGGCATTTAGGAATATAGTGGTATATTATAGTGACTGTGGAAAATACGTTCTTCATTGAGCATTTGTTGGGAACAGTGGACTCTGCATTAGTTGTATGATTTTGGTCACTGCACAATCGTAAGGCTAAGTTCTACTTGTTTTTTGGGGGGGGGGGAAAACGCCAAGAAAAACACCAATTCTGCCGCATGGCGTTTTTTCGGCCAAAAAACGCTGCGGCCAGATGTTAGCTGTAAATCAATGAGAAATTGCAAAATTCTTATTTCACTTGGCGTTTTTTACTTTGGCGTTTTTTAAATCCTTTTGGCGTTTTTTTCACTCTTTTTTGGCGGGTTTTCAGCTCCTTGGCCGTTTTCCAAAATTGCAGCATGTTGAGCCACAGGCAATTTTTTTTGTCAAAATCGTGGCGTTTTTCTCCCATAGAAGTCTATGAGAGTGAAAAAACGCCAAGAAAAACGATATGTGGGTTTTAACTTTGGCATTGCAGGTGGTTCTTATTCTTTTTTGGACTTTAGAGATCCAAAAAAGTGATGGAGACACCTTTTTTTAATAAAATTTCGTAGGGAACCATTAAAAAAATAAAAATAAAAAAGATACAGTAGTGAAGGAAAAAATTGCATCTAACATAATGTATCTTTTTTATAACAATTTTTTTTAATACTTTTTTAAAACAGGGATCAATTTATGTGGACGGGTAGGGACCTAAAAATGTAGTCCACAATAATAAAAATGTAGTGTGTGTATGTTTTTCACTTATTTTTTTTTTATTTTGTACATTTTTTTTAGGTAGTACTACTACTCCGAGCATGGAACACACTTATCCATGAGGGGAGTAGTAGTACCTGTACTAATTAACAGATCACCCATTGCGATCGTCCTGTATAATGTATAGATGCGGCCGGCCGCTCTTCTATGGTCCCCTGCACTGCCTTATATAGACATATTCATATTTCCCGCAGAGAGCTGTGATTGGCCAGATGATTCCAGCCAATCACAACTCTCTGTGGGAAATAGGAATATGTGTATATATACGGCCGTGCAGGGGACTATAGAAGAGCGTCCGCCTGCATCTATACATTATACAGGAGGATCACAGTGGGTGTCAGGAGTGACATTCACTGTGATCTTTCCTTAACTGCATGTACTACTACTCCCAACATGGAGCACACTCTGCTCCATGCTGGGAGCTGTAGTACCTGCATTAATAGACAGAACGCAACAGGTGTCAGAAGTTACATTGTGATCTGTCTATTAATGCAGATACTACAGCTCCCAGCATGGAGCAGAGTGTGCTCCATGTTGGGAGTAGTAGTACCTGCAGGTAAGAACAGATCACAGCGGGTTTCACTACTGACACCCGATGCGATCGTCCTATCTATTGCAGAGATGGAGCGGCTTTCTCCTGCGCTCGCATCTCTGCACTATACTCCGGCCTGCAACCATCTGGCCAATCACCACTCTGGGCGGAAAATATGAATGAGTGATGTTCTATTCACATCACTGGCCGGAGTACAGAGTAGAGATGCCAGCGCTGTATAGAGCCACTCCACATCTCTGCAATATTATGGACAATCGCAATGGGTATCACAACTGACACCCAGGGTGATATGTCTATTAGTACAGGTACTACTGCTCCCATCATGGAACAGTGTGTTCCATGCTGGGAGTAGTAGTACTATCTAAAAAAATGTAAAAATAGAGAAAAAAAGTGAAACACACACTTTATTAAAAATCAATTAAAATGTTATAAAAAATATAAATTTCGTTAAATACATATTTTTTCCATCACTACTGCATCCATTTATTTACTTACTTATTTGGTACACAACAAATTTTGCCAAAAAGACTGCCAAGGTGCAATTTCCACACATATGAAAAAACTGCGTTTATTTCAAACCAAAAATCGCAGTAGAAACTTATTTGGTATAGAAAACGTGTATTCTGATTCTTTGCACAGATATCATGTCTTGTTGGGAATTATGGACATTAGAGAGGTGGTTTTCTCACTTGGACAAAAGCAAAAGAGAGCAAAATGAGGCAATCAGGCACTGCACCTGGGGCACATACAACACCTAGCGGAGGCTGGATATAGCACAATCACACTTCATGTGTGACTCCAAGACAAAACGAGGGGGTGCCAACTTATAATGAAGGTAGAAAGTGCAACAAAATAATTTGCAATGAAGAAAAGCAAAAGATAGCTGCACTCACCCACGGATAAGTAGCCAAAAAGATGGAATTCTTTATTGTAGTATCTTGTGGATAGGCAATAGTAGCTGGATGTGCGGGAAGCCGGAGACCTGAGTCTTGTGGAGCGGAGGCGTACCACTGGATGACGACTAGTTTCACGGCAGCTTTACTGAGTCAGACAGGTGTAACAGTCTATACAGCTTGGCTAGGCCCAAGGAGGTGACCAGTGACTTCAGAGACCACAGGGCTTGCTGGGACTTATAGTGGACTTGGACAATTTGATGCAGGGCCAAGCTTACTTGCGACAGATTGACTTGGACTGACTTGACTGGGACTGACTAGACAGACTTCACCCCGTTTGTAGCTTACCAGGTTGTGACTTTCACGTGTGGGGTAGTAGACTTGTGGTTTCGTGGCTGCGTTTTAGACTTTGGGCCTTCCTAGGACACCAGACATTCTCTCAGGACGTGACCTTGCTGCACTCAGTAGAAAAGAGCATAAGAGACTGAGCTAGCTCCACCCAGGGCTTATATGGGGGAGACTCCGGAGGGGTCCCATAGGTCACCTTGTAGGTCACATGGTCACTGATACCTTCCTTGTTTACAACACATAGCAACATTATTTAAAGGCATATAACAATATATGTACATTACACTACATAACATAGTCACTTAAGATCATACATAAGACACAGGTACAAGGGGAGGCCCAGGGGTCACGGAATGGAGTCTGCCCAACAGGGCAGAAAGGGTACAGGGGTGCAACTCCTGTACTGGGCCACCACATCCGCATGTTGTAGTTTGTGAAGTCTCTGCTTGTATTACTGTACTTTTATTTCTACGTTTGAAGTATAAGGTAAACTAAAAAAATAGATATACTTAATCTAGTACAATGCACACTGGTAATATGTGTTTTGGACTTATTGTAAGTTAAGGCAATCCTTTACTGATTACTCTGTCTTTTAGTAAAATATATATGTGGGCTTTAGTGCATGTATGTGGATGTAATCGCGGAGTGCTGATTGGTCGCTGTGGAAGCCTTACCTCTGCCTCCGGGTCTTTTTTTGGATTGGTGATTGTTAAAGCATGCCTTAAAGGGGTACTCCACCCCTAGACATCTTATCCCCTATCCAAAGGAGGCTCCGGAAGCGCTGGAGGGTCTGTCACGCCCCCTCCCATAGACTTGCATTGAGGGGGCGGGGCGTGACGTCACACAGGGGGCGGAGGCGTGACGTCACGATCTTACGTTCCCGTGGTCTGGAGACAGACCCTCCAGCGCTTCCGGAGCAGTAACAGGTGGGTGCCGCATGCTATATTGCGAGGGTCCCCAGCGGCGGGACCCCCACGATCAGACATCTTATCCCCTATCCTTTGGATAGGGGATAAGATGTCTAGGGGTGGAGTACCCCTTTAAGAAGGCTTTAGCAATCAAGCGCCGGTAGCATAAGTCACTGTAATGCAATACATTAATCTATGTAAGCCATCGACTGATGACTTATAATAGGCCCCTAGGGGGAACGGAAAAAAAAATATGTGTAGAAAAAGTTTTTAAAAAAATACACACCTAATACAAAAAATTTCAATCACCCACCCTTTTCCCATTTTTTAAATAATAATAAAAAAAATGTATTTGGTGTCACCACGTGTGTAATTGTCCAAACTATTAAATGATTACATTCCTGATCACGTACAGTTGACAGCGTATATGCAAAAAAATTCCAGACGCCAAAGTTGCTGATTTTTGTTCACATCACATCCCATAGAACCTACAAAATTGCACTGGAGCCAAATTTATACAAAGACATGAAAATCCTTTATTGATGTACACAAATTACAATAAAAATATTTAAAGAGGAGTGACATTCCTCAGATATATCAACAGAAATATTTAGAAAAAGACAGAGGAGACACAATGCGCATCTAAGCGTAGTAAAAAAAAAAAAAAATAATAATATATATATATATATATATATATAGATAATCTGAGTGTAAAAGAAAATAATTAAATTAAATAAAAAAATTAAATAAAAAATGGATGTCTGCTCCAAGGAAGGGGGGGAGCAGCCGTTTCCAGATTCGTGTTTTCAGTTGTTATGTTAGGTTTGCTCACCTTTCTGTGTTGTACCGTGGGCACAACACCAGTAGACGCTTGGGGGACACAGATTGGAGGAGTGCAGCCGGCACTAGACCCGTTCTCACCGGCGGAGGACGGTCACTGGAATGGAAGAATATCGGTCCCGTGGTCCCGAGAAAAAAGAGAAGTGCTTCTGTGGGCGCTCACCTCCGTCACAGATGTAGTCCGTCACAGGTATGTGGAAGTTTCCGAGAACTTGGTAAAATAAAACCGCTTGGACACGGATGTATTTTGGAAAATAAAAAGAAGGTTTATTCCTTCAGCATGCAATACAGCAACGCGTTTCGAGGGGCAGGGACCCCCTCTTCATCAGGCTATGAGCGCCCACAGAAGCACTTCTCTTTTTTCTCGGGACCACGGGACCGATATTCTTCCATTCCTCAGATATATGGCACGGAAATGGAGAAAGAGAGCACCATGTACTAATCAATGCAACATAAACTATAGGGGGGACTTGATATTGATGTCAGTGTGCAAATGCACTGAACATAGGACATCAGTAAGTTTCATAACACATGCACCAAGAAAAAACATATATTAAAAAAGAACTCCCATTCATAAAAACTTATACCCTATCCTAAAGTGTCAGATCGTGAGGTCCCGATTGCTGGACCACCTCATAAAGCTGCGTCCGACACCCCCCTCCATGCAGCTCTATGGTAGAGCTGGAGAGTGCAGAGCACAGGCTCTCTCATAGAGCTTTATGGAGGAGAGTTGGGGTGCCATTTTGGAGATCTTGGGGGTCCCTGTGGTCGGACCCCTCCTGCGATCTGACACTTATTCCCCATCCTTAGTGTGGTGGCCCAGTGTGGGAGGTGTTACCCTGTACCCTTGCTGCCCTGTCAGCCTCCTGCAGGATCCCCGCCCCCCCCCCCCCCGCATCTGTTTATTATAATTGTATATAATCCCTATGTTATATATGTAAGAGTGTTATATCTTTATGACTGTTTACCATGTGAGTTGTCATGTGATTGTTACCCAGGAGGTATCATTGATCAGGTGACCTAGCGGTGACCAATGTAATCCCCCTAGAGCCTCCCCCATAAATCCCCTGGGTGAAGCCTCTACTCTCTCTCTTGCTTCCTGCCAAGGTCCAGTCAAGTCGAGCCTAAGAGTCTGTCCAGAGTCATAGGAGGCCTCGAGTCCAGTCTGCAGCCACAAGCTACAAACCTGCAAGTAACCAAAGTCACAGCCTTGTCAGTCACGCTGTATGTATAATGGAGGTATGCTTGATGTACAGTGTATGTATAATGGATGTATGATTGCTGTACAGTGTATGTATAATGGTGGTATGCTTGATGTACAGTGTATGTATAATGGAGGTATGCTTGATGTACAGTGTATGTATAATGGAGGTATGATTGCTGTACAGTGTATGTATAATGGAGGTATGCTTGATGTACAGTGTATGTATAATGGATGTATGATTGCTGTACAGTGTATGTATAATGGTGGTATGCTTGATGTACAGTGTATGTATAATGGAGGTATGCTTGATGTACAGTGTATGTATAATGGAGGTATGATTGCTGTACAGTGTATGTATAATGGAGGTATGCTTGATGTACAGTGTATGTATAATGGAGGTATGATTGCTGTACAGTGTATGTATAATGGAGGTATGATTGCTGTACAGTGTATGTATAATGGAGGTATGATTGCTGTACAGTGTATGTATAATGGAGGTATGATTGCTGTACAGTGTATGTATAATGGAGGTATGATTGCTGTACAGTGTATGTATAATGGAGGTATGATTGCTGTACAGTGTATGTATAATGGTGGTATGATTGCTGTACAGTGCATGTATAATGGTGGTATGATTGCTGTACAGTGCATGTATAATGGATGTATGATTGCTGTACAGTGTATGTATAATGGATGTATGATTGCTGTACAGTGTATGTATAATGGAGGTATGATTGCTGTACAGTGTATGTATAATGGATGTATGATTGCTGTACAGTGTATGTATAATGGAGGTATGATTGCTGTACAGTGTATGTATAATGGAGGTATGATTGCTGTACAGTGTATGTATAATGGTGGTATGATTGCTGTACAGTGCATGTATAATGGTGGTATGATTGCTGTACAGTGTATGTATAATGGTGGTATGCTTGATGTACAGTGTATGTATAATGGAGGTATGCTTGATGTACAGTGTATGTATAATGGAGGTATGCTTGATGTACAGTGTATGTATAATGGAGGTATGCTTGATGTACAGTGTATGTATAATGGTGGTATGATTGCTGTACAGTGTATGTATAATGGAGGTATGATTGCTGTACAGTGTATGTATAATGGAGGTATGATTGCTGTACAGTGTATGTATAATGGAGGTATGATTGCTGTACAGTGCATGTATAATGGATGTATGATTGCTGTACAGTGTATGTATAATGGATGTATGATTGCTGTACAATGTATGTATAATGGATGTATGATTGCTGTACAGTGTATGTATAATGGAGGTATGATTGCTGTACAGTGTATGTATAATGGTGGTATGATTGCTGTACAGTGCATGTATAATGGTGGTATGATTGCTGTACAGTGTATGTATAATGGTGGTATGCTTGATGTACAGTGTATGTATAATGGAGGTATGCTTGATGTACAGTGTATGTATAATGGAGGTATGCTTGATGTACAGTGTATGTATAATGGTGGTATGATTGCTGTACAGTGTATGTATAATGGAGGTATGATTGCTGTACAGTGTATGTATAATGGAGGTATGATTGCTGTACAGTGTATGTATAATGGAGGTATGATTGCTGTACAGTGCATGTATAATGGATGTATGATTGCTGTACAGTGTATGTATAATGGATGTATGATTGCTGTACAATGTATGTATAATGGATGTATGATTGCTGTACAGTGTAAGTATAATGGAGGTATGATTGCTGTACAGTGTATGTATAATGGCGGTATGATTGCTGTACAGTGCATGTATAATGGTGGTATGATTGCTGTACAGTGTATGTATAATGGATGTATGATTGCTGTACAGTGTATGTATAATGGAGGTATGATTGCTGTACAGTGTATGTATAATGGTGGTATGATTGCTGTACAGTGCATGTATAATGGTGGTATGATTGCTGTACAGTGTATGTATAATGGTGGTATGCTTGATGTACAGTGTATGTATAATGGAGGTATGCTTGATGTACAGTGTATGTATAATGGTGGTATGCTTGCTGTACAGTGTATGTATAATGGTGGTATGATTGCTGTACAGTGTATGTATAATGGAGGTATGATTGCTGTACAGTGTATGTATAATGGAGGTATGATTGCTGTACAGTGTATGTATAATGGAGGTATGATTGCTGTACAGTGTATGTATAATGGAGGTATGATTGCTGTACAGTGTATGTATAATGGAGGTATGATTGCTGTACAGTGTATGTATAATGGTGGTATGATTGCTGTACAGTGTAAGTATAATGGAGGTATGATTGCTGTACAGTGTATGTATAATGGAGGTATGATTGCTGTACAGTGTATGTATAATGGAGGTATGATTGCTGTACAGTGTATGTATAATGGAGGTATGCTTGCTGTACAGTGTATGTATAATGGCGGTATGATTGCTGTACAGTGTATGTATAATGGAGGTATGATTGCTGTACAGTGTATGTATAATGGAGGTATGATTGCTGTACAGTGTATGTATAATGGAGGTATGATTGCTGTACAGTGTATGTATAATGGAGGTATGATTGCTGTACAGTGTATGTATAATGGTGGTATGATTGCTGTACAGTGTATGTATAATGGTGGTATGATTGCTGTACAGTGTATGTATAATGGATGTATGATTGCTGTACAGTGTAAGTATAATGGTGGTATGATTGCTGTACAGTGTATGTATAATGGATATATGATTGCTGTACAGTGTAAGTATAATGGAGGTATGATTGCTGTACAGTGTATGTATAATGGATGTATGATTGCTGTACAGTGTATGTATAATGGAGGTATGATTGCTGTACAGTGTATGTATAATGGATGTATGACTGCTGTACAGTGTATGTATAATGGATGTATGATTGCTGTACAGTGTATGTATAATGGAGGTATGATTGCTGTACAGTGTATGTATAATGGATGTATGATTGCTGTACAGTGTATGTATAATGGATGTATGCTTGCTGTACAGTGTATGTATAATGGATGTATGATTGCTGTACAGTGTATGTATAATGGAGGTATGATTGCTGTACAGTGTATGTATAATGGATGTATGATTGCTGTACAGTGTATGTATAATGGAGGTATGATTGCTGTACAGTGTATGTATAATGGTGGTATGATTGCTGTACAGTGTATGTATAATGGTGGTATGCTTGCTGTACAGTGTATGTATAATGGATGTATGATTGCTGTACAGTGTATGTATAATGGAGGTATGATTGCTGTACAGTGTATGTATAATGGATGTATGATTGCTGTACAGTGTATGTATAATGGACAGGGCCGTCTTTAATTTTGATTGGACCCTGGGCAAGCAATTTTTTTTGGTCCCCCACCCCCATCCCACACACACTCGGGATCAGTACAGGATCAGTAATATAATGTATGTACACAGTGACCTCACCAGCAGAATAGTGAGTACAGCTCTGGAGTATAATACAGGATATAACTCAGGATCAGTACAGGATAAGTAATGTAATGTATGTACACAGTGACCTCACCAGCAGAATAGTGAGTACAGCTCTGGAGTATAATACAGGATATAACTGAGGATCAGTACAGGATACGTACGGGGGAGGGGATTATCAGATTATGCATGTGAGGGGAGGATAATAGTGATTATTATAATCCTCCCCTCACATATATGTAACATCTCCCCCTCACTTGTATAATCTGATAAATCCCCCCCACCCCCACACTATATAATAAATCCCCCCCACACTATATAATAAATCCCCCCTCACACTATATAATAAATACCCCCCAACACACACACACACACACACACACGCACACTATATAATAAATACCCCCCCACACACACACACACACATTATACATACTCACATATCCGGCGGTGGGTCCCCTGCTACGGACTGGATCCTGGAAGCGGCCGTGTGGGGACTGAGAGGAGCGGGAGACTCTCTCTGCTCCGCTCCTCTCTATGATGCCGCCCGTGACGTCGCACGTCACGCCACGTGACCATCTCACAGACAGCCATTGCGGTACTGGCTGCCTGGGGATGAGTGACGACGGCGGCGGCGGCGAACATGAAAAGGTAGCGTGCGGCGCAAACCCCCCCCCCCCCCCGGCCCCCTCCCACTAACATTTTGGCCGGGCCCCTGACGCCTGGCCCGCCAGCCTTTATCAGCTTTATCAGGGCCCATGGGGCAAAAGGGGCGAGCTGCTTTTGGGCCCCCAGGAATTACAGGGCCCGGGGCAGCTGCCCCTTTTGCTGCACGGCCGCGGTGATTAGGGTGTGCCTGGGCACACCCGGCACACCCTGTGCGCACGCCTATGGGAGGTACTACAATCTCTCTATTAGATCCTGAGGTCAAGTCCAGTCCAGACGTCTCAGGGTCAGTGTCCAGCACATCTGGAGGCCTCAAGCCTAAATCTGTCTGCTGTCACTATCTTCAGTCAAGTCAAGTCTATTATAGTCAGCGTGGCTGCGATAAAGTCTGTCAAGTCACTGCAAGTCCCGGAAAGCTGCAAGGTCCCCTGTGTTACTGGTCACCTCTCTGGGATCCTGGCCGAACTGTATAGACTGTACCATCTGTCCACATCTGTAAAAGCTTCCGTTTACCTTAACCTGGCCTTGCACTATTATTTACCCTGCCTAAGGGTGGGTTCACACTACGTTTTCTCCCATACGGGAGCGCATACGGCAGGGGGGGGGGGGGGAAGCTAAAACCTCGCGCTCCCGTATGCCTTCGTATGCGCTCCTGTATATAATTCATTTCAATGAGCCGGCCGGAGTGAAACGTTTGGTCGGCTCATTTTTGCGCCGTATGCGCTTTTACGACCGGGCCTCAAACCGTGGTTGACCACAGTTTTAGGTCCGGTTGTAAAAGCGCATACGGCGCAAAAATGAGCCGACCGGACCGAACGTTTCCCTCCGGCCGGCTCATTGAAATGAATGACATACAGGAGCGCATACGAAGGCATACGGGAGCGCGAGGTTTTAGCTCCCCCCTACCGTATGCGCTCCCGTATGGGAGAAAACGTAGTGTGAACCCAGCCTAACTAAGACTAGCGGTGCTACCTTCAGGTGGTTACATAGGCAAACCACTCCCTGGCATCACGAACACTAAGGGGTTAACATCAGCTATCCAAACACCACCTGTCCCTACACCTCCCATCACACCCCGACACCACACATACTGACATCAATATCAGGGTATCCCTGTTGACATTGTAGGCCATATCTATTATATCCTATATCTATCTATCTATTCATTAGTTTTGCCCTTCATATACATTTTTCTGGCTTTGTAATACATTAAATGATTGCATAAAGTGCGCTAGAAACCAGTACAGCTTGTTCCACAAAAATATAAGCCCGAATACAACTTTGTCACTGGAAAAATAAAAAAGTTATGAGGTTGTATATTTAGTGTAAAGGATCATTGATATAAGCACGATTGTTAGTCACATGAATGATTGTCACATGTTTAAGTCACAAATCAAAAATGTCACATGTTTAAGTCACAAATCAAAAATCGAGTGGTTTTAACCCCTTCAGGACGGAGCCCATTTTGGCCTTAAGGACCGGAGCGTTTTTTGCACATCTGACCACTGTCACTTTAAACATTAATAACTCTGGAATGCTTTTAGTTATCATTCTGATTCCGAGATTGTTTTTTCGTGACACATTCTACTTTAACATAGTGGTAAATTTTTGTCGATACTTGCATCCTTTCTTGGTGAAAAATCCGTAAATTTGATGAAAAATTTGAAAATTTAGCATTTTTCTAACTTTGAAGCTTTCTGCTTGTAAGGAAAATGGATATTACGAATACATTTTTTTTTGGTTCACATATACAATATGTCTACTTTATGTTTGCATCATAAAATTGACGTGTTTTTACTTTTGGAAGACACCAGAGGGCTTCAACGGTCAGCAGCAATTTTCCGATTTTTCACAAAATTTTCAAAGTCAGTATTTTTCAGGGACCAGTTCAGGTTTGAAGTGGATTTGAAGGGTCTTCATATTAGAAATACCCCATAAATGACCCCATTATAAAAACTACACCCCCCAAAGTATTCAAAATGACATTCAGTCAGCGTTTTAACCCTTTAGGTGTTTCACACGAATAGCAGCAAAGTGAAGGAGAAAATTCACAATCTTCATTTTTTACACTCACATGTTCTTGTAGACCCAATTTTAGAATTTTTACAAGGGGTAAAAGGACAACATTTTTACTTGTATTTGTAGCCCAATTTCTCTCAAGTAAGGACATACCTCATATGTCTATGTAAAGTGTTCGGCGGGCGCAGTAGAGGGCTCAGAAGGGAAGGAGCGACAAGGGGATTTTGGAGAGTACGTTTTTCTGAAATGGTTTTTGGGGGGCATGTTACCTTTAGGAAGCCCTTATGGTGCCAGAACAGCAAAAAAAAAACACATGGCATACCATTTTGGAAACTAGACCCCTCGGGGAATGTAACATGGGATAAAGTGAACCTTAAAAAAAAAAATAAAAATTTTTACCTAAAATGCTTGTTTTCCCAAAAAAATTTTATTTTTAAAAAGGGTAATAGCAGAAAATACCCCTAAAAATTTGAAGCCCAATTTCTCCCGATTCAGAAAACACCCCATATGGGGGTGAAAAGTGCTCTGCTGGCGCACTACAGGTCTCAGAAGAGAAGGAGTCACATTTGGCTTTTTGAACGCAAATTTTGCTCTGGGGGCATGCCGCATTTAGGAAGCCCCTATGGTGCCAGGATAGCAAAAAAAAAACCACATGGCATACCATTTTGTAAACTAGACCCCTCGGGGAACGTAACAAGGGGTTAAGTGAACCTTTATACCCCACAGGTGTTTCACGACTTTTGCATATGTAAAAATTTTTATTTTTTTTTACCTAAAATGCTTGTTTACCCAAAAATTTTACATTTTTTAAAAGGGTAAAAGCAGAAAATACCCCCCAAAATTTGTAACACAATTTCTCCCGAGTACGGCAATACCCCATATGTGACCCTAAACTGTTGCCTTGAAATACGACAGGGCTCCAAAGTGAGAGCGCCATGCGCATTTGAGGCCTAAATTAGGGATTGCATAGGGGTGGACATAGGGGTATTCTACGCCAGTGATTGCCAAACAGGGTGCCTCCAGCTGTTGCAAAACTCCCAGCATGCCTGGACAGTCAACGGCTGTCCGACAATACTGGGAGTTGTTTTGCAACAGCTGGAGGCTCCGTTCTGGAAACAGTGGCGTACCAGACGTTTTTCATTTTTATTGGGGAGGGGAGGGGGGCTGTGTAGGGGTATGTGTATATGTAGTGTTTTTTACTTTTTATTTTATTTTTTGTTAGTGTAGTGTAGTGTTTTTAGGGTACAGTCGCACGGGCGGGGGTTCACAGAAGTTTCTCGCTGGCAATTTGAGCTGCAGCAGAAAGTTTGCGGCAGCTCAAATTTGCAGCCAGATACTTACTGTAATCCTCCGCCCATGTGAGTGTACCCTGTACATTCACATTGGGGGGGGAACATCCAGCTGTTGCATAACTACAACTCCCAGCATGTCCGTTGGCTGTCGGTGACTGCTGAGAGTTGCAGTTTTGCAACAACTGTAGGCACACTGGTTATGTATCACTGAGTTTGTAACCTAACTCAGTGTTTCACAACCAGTGTGCCTCCAGCTGTTGCAAAACTACAACTCCCAGCATGTACGGTGCATGGTGTACGTTGACTGCTGAGAGTTGTAGTTTGCAACAGCTGGAGGCACACCGGTCGTGAAACACTGAGTTAGGTAAAAAAAAAACTCTGAGTTTCACAACTAGTGTGCCTTCAGCTGTTGCAAAACTACAACTCTCAGCAGTCACCGACAGCCAACGGGCATGCTGGGAGTTGTAGTTATGCAACCAGCAGATGCACCACTACAACTCCCAGCATGCACTTTAGCTGTTTGTGCAAGCTGGGAGTTGTAGTTAGACAACAGCTGAAGGTACACTTTTCCATAGAAAGAATGTGCCTCCAGCTGTTGCAAAACCATAAGTCCCAGCATGCCCATAAGGGAATGCTGGGAGTTGTGGTGGTCTGCCTCCTGCTGTTGCATAACTACAGCTCCCAGCATGCCCTTTTTGCATGCTGGGAGCTGTTGCTAAGCAACAGCAGGAGGCTGTCACTCACCTCCAACGATCCAGACGCTGCAGGTCAGTCCCGCCGCCGCAGCTGCTCCTGGGGCCCCGATCCCAACAGGGGCGCCGGGGATCGGGGTCCCCAGCACCGGGGGTCGTCTTCCCGCACCCGCTCACGTCCTCCAGAAGAGGGGCGGAGCGGGTGCGGGAGTGACACCCGCAGCAGGCGCCCTGATTGGTCGGCCAGTAATCCGGCCGACGAATCAGGGCGATCGTGAGGTGGCACCAGTGCCACCTCACCCCTGCAGGCTCTGGCTGTTCGGGGCCGTCGGAGACGGCCCCGAACAGCCAGTAATTCCGGGTCACCGAAGACCCGATTGACCCGGAATCGCCGCAGATCGCTGGACTGAATTGTCCAGCGATCTGCGGCGATCGCCGACATGGGGGGGCATAATGACCCCCCTGGGCGATATGCCGGGATGCCTGCTGAACGATTTCAGCAGGCATCCGGCTCCGGTCCCCAACCGGCTAGCAGTGGGGGCCGGAATTCCCACGGGCGTATGGATACGCCCTCGGTCCTTAAGGACTCGGGATTCAGGGCGTATCCATACGCCCTATGTCCTGAAGAGGTTAAAGGGTTACTTTGCTACCCAGTTCCCGGAACACTGAGTTCCGAACACTATGTGCGGGCTTCCGTGTTCACACCCCGTCATGTGACACCACATCCTGCCCTCTCAATGCAAGTCTATGGGAGGGGGCGTGACAGCTGTCGCGCCCCCTTCACATAGACTTTCATTGAGGGGGCAGGCAGTGACGTCACGAGGGGGCGGGTGTGAACATGGAAGCCCGTGCACAGCGTTTGGAACTCAATGTTCCGGACACTGGGGAACGGAGTAACCCTTTAACCCATTCCCGCTATGTGACGTATGCATACGTCATGAGCGGGCTCCCACGATAGAACGCAGGGTATCACGCTGACCCCGCGTCATATTGAGTCGTCCCGGCGACCATCAACGGCCGGGACCCACGGTTAATACCGGACATCACCGATTGCGGTGATGCCCGGTATTAACCCTTCAGATGCGGCGATCAAAGTTGATCGCCGCGCCTAAAGTGAAAGTAAACTTTGCCGGTTAACTCAGTGGAGCTGTTTGGGACCGCCGCAATGAAATCGCGGTGTCCCGAACAGCTTGCTGGACAGCTGGAGGGTCCCTACCTGCCTCCTCACTGTCCAATCGCCAAATGACTGCTCCGTGCCTGAGATCCAGGCAGGAGCAGTCGAGCGGCGATAACACTGATCAATGCCCGGCTATTGCCTGGCAGTGATCTTTGTAGAAGATCAGTGTGTGCAGTGTTATAGCCCCTTATGGGAGCTATAGCACTGCAAAAAAAATAAGTAACTAAAAATAAAGTGTTAATAAAGATCATTTAACCCCTTCCATAATAAAAGTCAGAATCACCCCCCTTTTCCCAATAAAAAAAAATCTGTGTAAATAAAAATAAACACATGTGGTATCGCCGCGTGCGTAAATGTCCGAACTATAAAAAAAATATCATTAATTAAACCGCACAGTCTATGGCGTACACGCAAATAAATTCCAAAGTCCAAAATGGGGTATTTTTGGTCGCTTTTTATACCATAAAAAATCAAATAAAAAGCGATCAAAGAGTACAATCAAAATAAAAATGATACCGGAAAAAACGGCAGATCACGGCGCAAAAAATTAGCCCACATACATCCCCATATGCGGAAAAATTAAAAAGTTATAGGGGTCAGAAGATGACATTTTTAAATGTATACATTTTCCGGCATGTAGTTATGATTTTTTCCAGTAGTACGACAATATCCAACCTATATAAGTAGGGGATCATTTTAACTGTATGGACGTACAGAATAAAGAGAAGGGGTCATTTTTACCACAAAATGCACTGCGTAGAAACGGAAGCCCCCAAAAGTTACAAAATGGCATTTTTCTTAAGTTTTGTCGCTCAATGATTTTTTTTCCCCTTTTCGCCATGGATTTTTGGGTAAAATGACTAATGTCACAGCAAAGAAGTAGAATTGGTGGCGCAAAAAATAAGCCATAATATGGATTTTTAGGTGCAAAATTGAAAGCGTTATGATTTTTAGAAGGTGATGAGGAAAAAATGAAAATGCAAAAAGGGAAAATACCCTGCGTCATTAAGGGGTTAAAGGGGTGAACAATATCTATGCCATATTGTATATACACCATAAATGTATGTATTGGGTACAATCCTTAGGTCAGGTATGAGTATGTATAGAGTCACCAAACTGTGGACTGCCAGTTGTTGTAAAACTACAACTCCCAGCATGCCCGGACAGCCGTTGGCTGTCCGGGCATGCTGGGAGTTGTAGTTTTGCAACAGCTGGAGGTCCACAGTTTGGAGACTAGTACAGAAAGTCATGTGTATAATGCAAACCCCCTATTAAATCAACAATGAGACATATGTTACAGGGCTACATATTTTTTTTTATTTATTTTTTTATTATTAGGCCTTGTCTCTATGACAACAATATAACCCGGAAGCGGAAGTGCGCCGGGCTGAACCGGAAGTGTCGTTTCTGTGCTCCCACATGGCTGCAGGAAAGAAGTCAGAGTCTGTAGAAAGTAAGAAACGTAAGAAGAGCAAAAGTAAGACACCGGAGGAGAACCATGCGGAGAACGGGATTAGCGAGCAGCCGGGGCCCAGTGGCGGCGGCGGGGAGGAGAAGCAGCAGGGGGCGCTCTTCCCTCCTACATTCTCAGTGTCTGAGATCAAGAACAAGCAGCGGCGACACTTCATGTTCCTGAAGTATAAGCTGGAGAAGAGGAAGGTGAGGGGGACGACTCCTTAGTGTATGTGTGATAGTGGAAATTAAAGTTGTTACCCATAGCAACCAATCAGATCACAGCTTGTATCTTTATAACATGCAAATGAAAGCAGCCATCTGATTGGTCGTTGCTAACAACAACTCGTCTGATTGGGAAAGATATACTTGCAATTACCCTAGTAACCAATTACAGCACAGTTTTTATTTTATAGGAAGTTGAGATGTGATTGGTTGCCATGGGCAACACTTCCCCCAAACACCCGCCCCCCCCCCCTCCACTAAGGCTAGGTTCACACCACGTTTTTGCAATACAGTTCCCGTATAGGTTCTCAATTTGAAAACCATACGGAACCGTATTGAAAACCGTATGCATGGACTCTCCATTGAAAACTGTATGCCAAAAGATGCATCAGGTTGTGTCAGTTTTGCATCTTGTACGGTTTTGTCAGTTTTTTTTTCCCCGTACCCAAAACCGTAGCCTACCACGGTTTTTGGTCCGGATGAAAAACCGTATTGAAAACGATGTTTTGTTTTTTTTTTAACATGGGAGTCAATGGGAACCGTACAGAACCGTATGTGTGTACGGTTCCATCCGGTTTTCACCATCCGGTTTTTGACTTTGCACAGTTTTTTTTTTTTCTTGGAATTTCAATCAAACAAGTGAAACTTTATTCAAAAAGGAATGAAAAGTTAAAAATGTATACTTTTTTTTTTTTTTTCTTAAACGGATGTAACTGGAGATCATTTTTCAAACCATATACGGTTTTCAACCATATACGGATAAAAATGTGTACACAAGTTTTGATACAGTTTAGTCAGGTTTTGAGGAATCCGTTTTTTTTTAAATCAAAAACCTGATACGGGAACGTTATTGCAAAAACGTGGTGTGAACCCAGCCTTAGACAGTTTTCAGAGCTCACCTGTTTGTATAGCAGAGACCAGACAATGTTTTGTGCTAATTGTATTCGTATGCATTGGCGTTCTGTGTTACCCTCCTTGGCGTATAACTGTGTCATCGTGTCGCTGGATACGGTGTGTGTAAAGAACATTGGGATCTGCCACATCTAAAATGACCCGATGTATGTGGCGAACAGCAACAATTCGGCAGAACAGTACCTGCGTCGGCTCCGTTGAGGTTAAAAGACCAAAAGTAGTTTTACGTGTAACTATGTTTGGTCCAATACAAATTTTTTATGCGTAAATTGTTATTTTGCAGAGCGCCGCACTTTTGAGCCCCACAGAAATAACCGTACATGCATATGAAGGGACTCTCAGGGGTACTGTTAAAGGGAGCAGCGTGCCCCATTAACTTCTATGGCCAAACAGTCACCCAGTGACTTCTTTCGGGTGGTATGCACTAATTAGAGATGAGCGAACTTACAGTAAATTCAATTCATCACGAACTTCTCGGCTCGGCAGTTGATGACTTATCCTGCATAAATTAGTTCAGCTTTCAGGTGCTCCCGTGGGCTGGAAAAGGTGGATACAGTCCTAGGAGACTCTTTCCTAGGACTGTATCCACCTTTTCCAGCCCACCGGAAAGCTGAACTAATTTATGCAGGAAAAGTCACCAACCGCCGAGCTGAGAAGTTCGTGACGAATCGAATTTACTGTAAGTTTGCTCATCTCTAGCACTAATT
Source organism: Hyla sarda (assembly GCF_029499605.1). Taxonomy (NCBI): domain Eukaryota; kingdom Metazoa; phylum Chordata; class Amphibia; order Anura; family Hylidae; genus Hyla; species Hyla sarda. The sequence goes on along the minus strand of NC_079195.1, from coordinate 210,841,543 downwards.
CAAGAACACAATGGTCCACATTTTTTAGTTCACTGAATTTGAATAGCGAATACGTCTCGAACAGATTGACTAGGTGACTCCATTAAGCCATAGAAGTAAATGGGATCCGCTGCTCCCATAAGTATTATTAATCGCCATCACGGTTTCAGGGTTCCGATTACCAGGGGCAGAAATAGTGTAGCCGAGACATAATCATGTGGATTTTGCTGCCTGTTTGGGCAGATATACATAAACAATTCTGTGGAAGCACCTCAATGGGGTGTATTCATTCATTAGGGCCTAGAGCAGCATTTGCTGTAAATGTAGCCCCACAGATGTATTCAGCAGTGCACATGTGTAAGGGCCATTTAAAGGGGTACTCCGGTCCCAAGACATCTTGTCCCCTATCCAAAGGATAGGGGATAAGATGTCATATCGCGGGGGTCCCGCCGCTCGGGACCCCTGCAATCTAGCATGCAGCACCCACCTGTAAGTACTGCTGGAAGCGCTGGAGGCTCTCAGTCTTATGCCTCCTGGCCACGTGTACGGAGTATCGTGACATCACGACTCCGCCCCCTTGTGACGTCACGCCCCACCCCCTCAATGCAAGTCTATGGGAGGGGGTGTGACTGCCGTCATGCCCCCTCCCATAGACTTGCATTGAGGGGGCGGGACGTGACGTCATCATACTCCGTCCCCGTGGTCGGGAGGCATATGACTGAGAGCCTCCAGCGCTTCCGGCAGTACTTACAGGTGGGTGCTGCATGCTAGATTGCGGGGGTCCCCAGTGGCAGGACCCCCGCTATATGACATCTTATCCCCTATCATTTGATTAGGGGATAAGATGTCGTGGAGCCGGAGTATGCCTTTAATTCTGTGGAGCAAACATTGCTTGCTAGTCAGTATGTTCAGTCTGTTGAATCTAATGGACCTGATATGTAGTAATTCTTCCTCCACCTTCCTTTACCAGTGCAGGTCAAACAGGTATTAAATGTAGTGGTGACACTCAGTATGCCATGGAGTTCTTGTGTGTGTGTGTGTGAGATATATATATATATATATATATATATATATATAATATATATATATATATATATAATATATACACACACACACACACACAATGCGTTTCCCGATTGGTCTGATCATGAGGGTGGTCGGGGTAGTCTTGTTGATCTCCTGCATATCACTCCCATAGATGGAGAATGGAGCCTGTGCCGTCCCCACAAAGCTTTCCTCTCAGAGAGCCAGGGCCAGTGATGGGTCCAAGCGGTCGGACCCACCACAATCTTATACTTATTCCCTATCCTGTACAGGAGATAAGTTACTTTTTGCTGCAGTACCCCTTTAATGATTTTATTTTGTAGTGAGTGATTTCTAATTATTATTATTATTTTTTTTCCAGGAGAAGCTTGCTCTAAGGAAGAAACGTAAGAAGGAAAGGGCGGCACTCGGGGACAAGGTGTGTTGTGGCCCTTCAGATCATATGTGAAGAAATTAAAAATAGTCTTTTCCCCAAAGACTTTAAAGGGTTACTATCACTTCAAAAATAAGTTTAGATGGCTCCAGGTCTCACTCCTGAGATCCGCTGTGATTGGGAGTTATAAACCGGTGAAGTGTGCCACAGCACTCTTTAGGCTGCTTTCACACCACAGTGTATTCACACGTTATTGTACATCTGTTATCTGTATTAACGGATCATTTTAAAAAAATGGCTGAAATAACGGGTGCTAACGGCTGAATAACGTCTGTCAAAATAACGGGCATATTCATCCGTTAAGACCCGTTTTAACATCCGTCATGTACCGTTATTTTATAGCTGTTTTAACACCTCTGCCTACCGACTCCCGCAGCCGGGACTACTACTACTTCCATAATGAAACAGTCTTTTTCCATGATGGGAGTAATAGTTCCCCGACTGCGTGACTATGCTGGTGGCTGGGGAGACTACATTAGTGTTTGTACTACTACCCCCATCATGGAATAGACTCTGTTCCATGATGGGGTTGTAGTACAGGGGCTGAGGGATTGATCGCACAGAGTCACTTCTGAGACCCAATGTGATCAGAAGTTATTAAACAGTGGAGTGGGCAGCATGCTCTACTCCCCTGCAATGTAAGGTGTAGTTTTACTTTCACTTGTAAATTCCCTGCCGGGAGCCTTGAATGGCCGACACCGAGGAGCCATTCAGGGCTCCTGGCGGGGGTTTTTAAACTACTAGTTTGACCCCTAAATGTATGCCCCCTATTAGGGATCGACCGATTATCGGCACGGCCGATAATCACGATTTTGGGCATTATCGGTATTGGCAATTACCTTGCCGATAATGCACCGCGACCGCCCACGCCCCCCCCCGACCCACCGCGTCGCACTCCCCACCGGACAGCCCGGATCGGTGCACCCTCCACCTGGAATGCCGCCGGACACTACAGGAAGGATGGATGGCCCGGACCACCCTGACAGGTAGGGGAGAGAAGCGGGTGGTGGCGGCGGCCTATGGCACCGCAAAAGCCACTGCAGTGCATTGATTTAAAGCGCCCGCTTTAAATCAATGACCTGCAGTGGTGTCGAGGGGGGATAAATAGCCGATAACTTATACCGATATTCCGGTATAAGTTATCGGCTATCGGCCCTAACCTCCACAGATTATCGGTATCGGCCCTAAAAAAACAATATCGGTCGATCCCTACCCCCTATGCATATTTAGAATAATTTATTGGCCCCAGTGTGTTTATAATAATTCATTGGCCCCAGTGTGCTTATCCTTATTGTCCTGTCTCCCCCCGAGTGTTCTTATTTTCCCCTCCCACTGCCTGCTCCTCATGTTCTTGCAGCAGCGAGACATGTCGGGAACCGGCGGTGGTGAATGAATGAAGCCGACATGTCCCACATGTAGGCTTCTTTCACTGCCTCCTCCCGACATGTCCCTGTTGCTGCCCTGCTCTTAGCCCAATCAGCGCACCGCCGGGACGTGTCTGTTCTCTGCTGCTCATCTCTGTCAGGTACAGAGATGAGCAGCAGAGAATAGACATGTCCCGGCAGTGCGCTGATTGCGCTAGGAGCAGGGCGGCAGTGAATGGCGGGGGGTAATAAGGATAAGCACACTGGGGCCAATGAATTATTATAAATATGCATGGGGGCATACCTTTTGGCGGTCAAAGTAGTAGTTTAAAAACCATGTCGGGAGCCCTGAATGGGTTTTCTACAGGGAGTTTATAGCGGATGTTTTAATGGAGCAAAAGTATAGTGTGAAAGCAGCCTTACTGTCTGGCCGCCAACCTGGTCAGACTCTTTCATTACATAGAATAATGCATGGATTTGACTGACAGCCGATGAGTAAAGTGTGCGACTCCAGCTTATAACTTGCGATTGCAGCGGGTCTCGGGACTGGGACCTGGTGTGATCTAAACTTTTGACATGCCGGGATGACATGTAAAAATTTTTATTTACAAATAACATTAACACACTAAAGGGGTTCTCCCATCTCGTAAAGTCATTGTTTATCATTAAGACATGCCATCACTGATCTCATGATCAGTGGGGTCCCAGAGGCCAGACCCCCCCCCCCCCCCCCCCCATCAATCATTGAACTTAAAAGGGGTATTTCCATCTTAAAGTGATGGCTTATCACTAATATATTCCATTGCTTTGAGATGGAAATACATCTTTAAAGGAGAAATGCATAGGGTGGGGATAAGTAGCTGATCGCGGGGGTCTCCGAACGCTGGGACCCCCTGTGATCTCTGAAACGGGACCCAGCGCTCACTGAGGAGCACACGTTTCATTCATTTCTATGAAATTAGTACAGCGCTCGGGCACCATCGGCGTTCTCATAGAAATGAAGTGTGTGCTGTCTACCGGTAGGCAACACGTTCTCCTCACCAAGAGAACCGGGGTCCCGTCCTGCGGTCAGACCCTCGGCGATCAGCTACTTATCCCCTATCCTGTAGATAGGGAATACATTTTCCCTGGAGTTCTCCTTTTAATGTCAAATCTACCACTAATCTAATTTTTTTCCTCTTTTATAGGCTCCACCAAAAGCTGTTCCTAAAACCATTGAAAATCAGCGAGTCCATGATGAAACAACAGTTGATCCAGAGGATGAGGAGGTAAATGCTGTTACATTACATAAGCCCATACACTTTAGAATTGTCCCACTTTCTTTTTAATGAATATTTATCAATTGTTTTCACCTTTTTAAAATTACACGATCCAATCATCATTCCTATTTCTAGACTAGTTTTAGTGGGAGAGAATGTCGGGAACGGTGAAACTTCAGATGTGCTCATAAACACAGTACAGCAGAGCAATAATTACACGTTTTAGGTATCTATGGCACATACTGAGTATTTCTGCCTGGACAAATTCCAGGCATAGACTCTGAGTGCAGCAGGTGCCGCCAGCGCTATCACTGCGTGGACATGAGACAATCCCCATTGACAATGCGGTCCATGCGGAATTCCCCCCAAAGAATGAAGATGATCACACTTTCAGCAAAATCCCATTGACAGCAGTGGGAGGCTGCTGCAAAGCGGATTGTTCCTGGAATTCTCAGTGGCCCAAACTCACTAGTTTTAGTAGAATATCACTGGGGACAGAATTGCAGCTCTTAGCCCTTTATCATCAAGGTGGTGTCTGATGTAACTGAAGCTTTAAAGGGGTACTCGGCTGCTCAGCGTTTGGAACAAACTGTTCCGAACGCTGGAGCTGGTGCAGTGAGCTTGTGACGTCATAGCTCCACCCTCTCAATGCAAGTCTATGGGAGGGGGGCGTGACGGCTATCAGCAGCGGTGTACCCCTTTAACATTGGTCTTCAGTAAACTGCTTGTATTAATTATGAGGCCTTGTTTACTTAACACATTTTCAGTGTATTTAATTATTATTTTTTTTTATAGGTGGCTTATGATGAAGCTACAGATGAGTTTGCTCCTTATTTTAACAAACAGATGACACCCAAGATCCTGATTACGACATCTGACCGGCCCCGTGGTGTAAGTTGCCTCTAACTTATCTCCTCTTCTCATTCTTTATAATAGCTCATTATTACCCTATGTCAGTGTAGAGCTGGGCGGTATGACCAAAAATGTATCACAGTATTTTTATAAATCATCAGTTTATCAGTGCTGCGCTGTCCCCCACATCTGGGAACTAATCATATGTCACCCCCCCAAAATAATTATCAGCTGCTGCGCTGTTCTTTACTGTCCTGTGCCCGGGCTTCAAAAATAAATAAAATATACTTTATCTCATCTTCCAACGTTCCCCCGTTACCGGCTTCACGGTCCCTCCACTGCTCTTGCTGCTTCCTGGAGATGGGAACGTCACAGAGCAGTCAGCGTATCATCGGCCGCAGCAATGTCCCGCCTCGGCCGGTGATAGGCCGCTGAGCGCACTGTCATGTAAGAAGCTGGCCGCGCATGAGCAGTGTACTCTCACACATCGTGGTCACTCCCCCTGCTCTATGATCTAGGCCGAGTGCTGCCACGATGTGCAAGTATACTGCACATGCGCGCGGCGACTCGCACATCACAGTGTGTCTGCTCGTAACTACGTATTGCCGCTCCGAGCAGGCACATGTAAAGGCAGAATACAGAGGTCCTTTAGGGGCGGATCCGCAGCAAAATACGCGCTGTAAATCCGCTCGTCTGAACGTACCCTAATATGACTTCTGGGTGGTGCTCCATTGGTTCCTTTTCTCTGTGCATAGTAAGACCTAAAATTCAGACAGGATATTTGTATGTCTATCAGTGTTTTCCAACCAGGGTGCCTCCAGCTGTTGCAAAACTACAACTGTTGTAGTTTTGCAACAGCGCGAGGCACCCTGGTTGGAAAACACTGACCTGGATGGAGCGGCCAATGGCAGCTTCAACAAAACAATTTGGAGACCCATATTCAGCACACAGGTGAGGATAAACCTACATTAAAGGGGTTGTCCAGGAAATAACTATATATATATATATATATATATATATATATATATATATATATATATATATATATATAATATATAATATATATATATATATATATATATATATATATATATATATATATATATATATATATATATATATATATATATATATATATATATATATATATATATATATATATCTCTCTATCTCAACAGGCTCCAGAAAGTTAAACAGATTTGTAAATTACTTCTATTAAAAAAATCTTAATCCTTTCAGTACTTATGGGCTTCTGAAGTTAAGGCTGTTCTTTTCTAAGTGCTCTCTGATGACACCTGTCTCGGGAAACACCCAGTTTAGAAGCAAATCCCCATAGCAAACCTCATCTAAACTGGGCATTTCCCGAAACACCTGTCATCAGAGAGGATATAGACAGAAAAGAACAACCTTAACTTCAGAAGCTCATAAGTACTGAAGGGATTAAGATTTTTTAATAGAAGTAATTTACAAATTGGTTTAACTTTCTGGAGCCAGTTGAGATAGATAGATAGATAGAAATATACAGCAACAGAAGAATGCAGCAGGTGCAACATGAATATGCAGTTAAAACATGGAGAGCTATACAGCTATGGTGTAATAGATGCAAATGGGAAACTATGAAATAGTGAGGCACTTAGCTCGCAAATTTGTCTCCGCCGGCGGTCAAATAGCTTGGACCGTCCCACCGCGATAAGGTGGCCTCCTGGGACGGACCCTACACTGTGAATATGCCTCTGTGTGAACAGTTCAGTAAGCATGGCAGGATCTGGAACATCCAAGCCACCTTATATACGGTCCAAGCTATTTGACCGCCGGCGGAGACAAATTTGCGAGCTAAGTGCCTCACTATTTCATAGTTTCACATTTGCATCTATTACACCATAGCTGTATAGCTCTCCATGTTTTAACTGCATATTCATGTTGCACCTATATCCTTGTGCTGGCAGTGTGCTGCTGCATTCTTCTGTTGCTGTATATCTAGCCTAGTAGCGTGCACCTGTAGGCCAGGTCCATATAATAGTTTGGTATCAACTAAAGTGCTGGCTGACTTATTCTTTGTCTAGATAGAAATATATATACAGTGGTCCCTCAACATACGATGGTAATTCGTTCCAAATGACCCATCGTTTGTCGAATCCATCGTATGTTGAGGGATCCGTGCAATGTAAAGTATAGGAAGCTGTACTCGCCTGTCCCCGCCGCTCCGGACCAGGTCCTCACCGCTCCTGATGCTGTCCCAGGGGCTCCCGATGCTGTCCCGCTGCTCCGGTGTCTTCTTTGCGATCCTCCGGCTTCTTCCGCATCTTCTGCAGGGTCCGGGCCTCGCTTTCTGGTGACGTTATTACGCTGCTGCGCCGGCACGTGCGTAGTGACGTAATAATGACGCCGGAAAGCAAGGCCCGGACCCTGCAGAAGATGCGGAAGACACCGGAGGATCGCGAAGTGGACCCGGAGCAGCGGGAATAGGTAAGTGAACCTGTCCGGGATGCTTAAACTGCTATCCGACAGCAGCTTAAGCATTTTGCGCTGTCGGATAGCAGTTAATGTGATGGCCCCGACATATAAAAGCATCGTATGTCAATTTTATCATATGTCGGGGCCATCGTAGGTCGGGGGGGTTACTGTATATAATATATATATATATATATATATATATATATATATATATATATATATTATAAAGTTTTGCCTGGAATACCCCTTTAATGGCAGCGTCCAATAGATTATAGTCATGCTGGGATTTGTAGTTGCCCAAATGCTAAAAAAAAAAAAAAAAAAAAAAAATGTTTTGTTTATTTATTTATTTTTTCCCTTTTTTTGTATTCTATATTTTTTCTTTCCTGCTCCAGCGTTCAGTGCGGTTTACAGAGCAGCTATCGTCTATTATACCCAACTCGCACGTGTATTACAGGAGGGGCCTCGCACTGAAGAAGATTATCCCACAGTGTATAGCAAAAGATTTCACAGACCTCATCATCATCAACGAAGATCGAAAAGTTCCAAGTATCCTTTTCAGACAACACCTTTTTTTTTTTTTTCCCAGTTTAATACATGTAATTTGTCATGATGATAAACGAACGTGTTCTTGGGATGTGGATATATTTGACATCAGTAGATGAGTAGGGATGTGATTCCTTCCCCAGTTGCCCTTAACTTTGACCCTCAGATGGACTTGTGCTCTGTCATCTGCCTAATGGGCCAACAGCTCATTTCAAGTTGAGTAACGCACGTCTGCGCAAAGAAATCAAGGTATGTCTGTCCTACCTACTTATTTAAATACACGGTTGGACATGTTTCTTAACCTCTTCAGGACACAGGGCGTATGGATACGCCCGTGGGAAATACGGTCCCCACCGCTAGCCGGTTGGGGACCGGAGCCAGATGCCTGCTGAAATCATTCAGCAGGCACCCCGGCACATCGTCGCTACCCCGCCCCCCCCCCCCACCGTGTCGGCGATCGGAGAAAATCGCATGTCAATTCAGACATGCAATTTTCTCCAATTCCGGGCTGATCGGGTCTCTGGTGACCCGATCACCCGGAAAATAGGGCTGATCGGAGTTGTCAGCAACAGCCCCGATCAGCCTAAGGGATAGGAGTGAGGTTGCAAAGCTGCGATCTACTCCTATCCCCTGCCATTAGTCAGAACGGAGTTCTGACCAATGGCAGTGCAGGACAGGCCAGTTCTGCCAACCCCTGGATGTCGAGGGGATCTGGGAAGAAGATGGAGGCCGTACCTGCAGGAGAAGATGCCTGGGGACCCGGGATCTTCGCTGGAGCCTGCTGGATCCTGGCTCAGGTAGGGAATCAATGGTTTGGGGGGTGGGGTATTTGAAAGTGAAAGTAAAACGATCTTTATTGTGGCAACCACTAGGAAGGCCAAACTGCAACTCCCAGCATGCCCAGACAGCCAAAGGCTGTCTGGGCATGCTGGGAGTTGTAGTTTTGCAACATCTGGAGGGTCACAGTTTGGAGACCACTGTTGCCAAACTACAACTCTCAGCATGCCTCGACTGCCCGGGCATGCTGGGAGTTGTAGTTCTGTAACATCTTTGGATAGGGGATAAGATGTCAGGGGCGGAGTACCCCTTTAAGAGGTTAATAGGGGGTTTGTATTATATACATGACCTTCTGTACTAGTCTCCAAATTGTGGACTGCCAGCTGTTGCAAAACTACAACTCCCAGCATGCCCGGACAGCCGAAGGCTGTCCGGGCATGCTGGGAGTTGTAGTTTTGCAACAGCTGGAGGCACCCTGGTTGGGAAACACTGATATAAACACGCACACGTATATCCTGTCTGATTTTTGTGTCTTACTATGCACAGAGAAAAGGAAAGGAACCAACGGAGCACAAACCAGAAGTCATATTAAATAACTTCTCCACCCGCCTGGGTCACTCCATCGGTCGCATGTTTGCCTCGCTCTTTCCGCACGATCCCCAGTTTATAGGAAGACAGGTGGCCACTTTCCACAACCAGCGAGATTACATCTTTTTCCGATACCACAGGTAACATCTGTGTTCAGTTTATCACGTGTGTGTGTGTGTGTGTGTGTGTGTGTGTGTGTGTGTGTGTGTGTGTGTGTGTGTGTGTACGTGTAAACTGGTCTATTGCTGACGCCATTTTTTGTTTTATTTGTAGATACATTTTCAAGAGTGAAAAGAGAGTGGGAATGCAGGAGCTTGGACCCAGATTTACATTGAAGCTGAGGTCTCTTCAGAAGGGAACATTCGATTCGAAGCATGGCGAATACGAGTGGGTTCATAAGGTAAGACAGGTGTCGTGCTGGGATACAAGACTATGGGCTTTTATGCTTGTCTGTCCAATTCAGTGTTTCCCAACCCGTGTGCCTCCTGCTGTTGCAAAACTACAACTCCCAGCATACTCGGACCGCAGCTGGAGGCACACTGGTTGGGAAACACTGGTCCAATTGCTGAGAGAACCATGATCCTTAAAGGGGTACTCTGGTGGAAAACTTTTACCGTATTTATCGGGGTATACCACGCACCGGCCTATAACACGCACCCTCATTTTACCAAGGATATTTGGGTAAAAAAAGTTTTTTACCCAAATATCCATGGTAAAATGAGGGTGCGTGTGTGCGCGTGTATACCCCGATATACCCCCAGGAAAGGCAGGGGGAGAGAGGCCGTCGCTGCCCGCTTCTCTCCTCCTGCCTTTCCTGGGGTCTAGAGCGCTGCTGTCGGCCCTTCTCACCCCCTGGCTATCGGCGCCGCTGCCTGTTCTGTCCCCCTGACTATCGGCGCCGATAGCCAGGGGGAGAGAAGGGGCAGCGGCACCCATTGCCGGCGCCGCTGCCCCGTTGCCTCCCCCCATCCCCGGTGGCAAAATTACCTGAGTCGGGTCTGCGCTGCTGCAGGCCTCCGGCGTGCGTCCCTGGCGTCGTTGCTATGCGCTTAACGGCGCGGCGCATGACGTCAGTGCGCCGTGCATAGCAACGACGCAGGGGACGCACGCCGGAGGCCTGCAGCAGCGCAGACCCGACTCAGGTAATTATGCCACCGGGGATGGGGGGAGGCAACGGGGCAGCGGCGCCGGCAATGGGTGCTGCTGCCCCTTCTCTCCCCCTGGCTGTCGGCGCCGCTTCTCTCCCCCTGGCTATCGGCGCCGGCACCGATAGTCAGGGGGACAGAACGGGCAGCGGCGCCGATAGCCAGGGGGTGAGAAGGGCCGACAGCAGCGCTCTAGACCCCAGGAAAGGCAGGGAGAGAGAAGCGGGCAGCGACGGCCTCTCTCCCCCTGCCTTTCCTGGGGGTGTATCGGCGTATAACACGCACACAGACTTTAGGCTAAAAATTTTTGCCTAAAAAGTGCGTGTTATACGCCGATAAATACGGTATTTATTTTATTTTTATTTTTTTAAATGGACTGATGCCAGAACGTTAAACAGATTTGTAATTGACTTCTATTAAAACATCTTAATCCTTCCAGTACTTATTAGCAACTGTATGCTACAGAGGAAATTATTTTCTTTTTTTTGGTGTCAGCACAACCACAGTGCTCTCTGCTGACACCTCTGTCCATGTCAGCACCAGTGGCGTACCCCTTTAAAGGGGGGTTATCCAGGAAAAAACTTTTTTTCTTTTTTTTATATATCAACTGGCTCCAGAAAGTTAAACAGATTTGTAAATGACTTCTATTAAAAAAAAATCTTAATCCTTTCAGTTCTTATGAGCTGCTGAAGTTGAGTTGTTCTCTGATGACACCTGTCTCGGGAACCGCCCAGTTTAAAAGCAAATCCCCATAGCAAACCTCTTCTACTCTGTGCAGTTCCCGAGACATGCAGAGGTGTCAGCAGAGAGCACCGTTGCCAGACAGAAAACAACAACTCAACTTCAGCCGCTGATAATTATTGAAAGGATTAAGATTTTTTTAATAGAAGTAATTTACAAATCTGTTTAACTTTCTGGAGCCAGTTGATATAGATAGATATAGAGAGATAGAGATAGATATATATATATTTATATATTATATATTATTTTTTTCCTGGATAACCCCTTTAATGCTGTGGTAGTTACAGAAACAGCTCAGCGTACTGCTTGGCCACCTATCCATTTAGACTCTACCTTTAGTTTTTTGCAACCAGGCTACATCCAGCTGTTGCAAAACTACAACTCCCAACATGCCCGGACAGCCGTTGGCTGTCCGGGCATGCTGGGAGTTGTAGTTTTGCAACAGCTGGAGGCACACTGTTTGGAAAACACAGTTACGTCAAAGGCTGTCTGAGCATTCTGGGATTAATCTATTTTGTTCTCTTCCATTATAGCGACATGAAATGGACAGCAACAGAAGAAAATTCCACCTATAAACAGCCTTTTCATCGTTTGTTTAGAACTACAGATCTATACGGTAGATTCCTCTTGTGTAGCGCCTACTGGTGGCACTGGGAACAAAACGCTAGAAGAGAGAATATTTTTTTATTTCACTGGTGGATGGAATAGGATTACGTGTTCCATCCAGAATGAAACCTTCTGCTTTGCGGAATCATTTGTACACAGCCCAATGACAACTGCAAATCCCGGGATTTTTAGGCTTCCACCTCGGAAGGTTCTCCAGTTCCTGTTTTATTACAAAGCAGTGTTAATGTGACACTTCCTGTTGGTAAATCATATATTTAGTCATTGAAAATCTCAGGCTGGGTTCACATCACGTTTTCTCCCATACGGGAGCGCATACGGCAGGGGGGGAGGGTGAAACCTCGTGCTCCCGTATGCCTTTCTATGCGCTCCCGTATGTAATTCATTTCAATGAGCCGGCCGGAGTGAAACGTTCGGGCCGGTCGGCTCATTTTTGCGCGATATGCGCTTTTACAACCGGACCTAAAACCGTGGTTGACCAGTTTTTTAGGTCCGGTGAAAAAGCGCATAAGGCGCAAAAATGAGCCGACCGGATCGAACGTTTCACTCCGGCCGGGCTCATTGAAATGAATTGCATACGGGAGCGCATAGAAAGGCATACGGGAGCGCGAGGTTTCACCTCCCCCCTGCCGTATGCGCGAAAACGTGATGTGAACCCAGCCTTAAAGGGGTACTCCGGTGGAAAACATTGTTGTTGTTTTTTAATCGAACTTGTGCCAGAAAGTTCAACAGATTTGTAAATTTACTACTATAAAAAAAATATATATTCTTTATCCTTCCAGTACTTCTTAGCAGCTGTACGCTACAGAAGAAATTCTTTGCTTTTGATTTTCTTTGTCTTGTCCACGGTGCTCTCTGCTGACACCTCTGTCTGTGTCAGGAGCTGTCCAGAGCAGCATATGTTTGCAATGGGGGATTTTCTCCTGCTCTGGACAGTTCCTGATACGGGCATCAGGTGTCAGCAGAGAACACTGTGGACAAGACAAAAAAGAAATTAAAAAAAGAAAAGAATTTCCTCTGTAGAATTCAGCAGCTATTAAGTACTGGAAGGATAAAGATTTTTTTTAATAGAAGTAATTTACAAATCTGTTTAAATCAACTGGTGCCAGCAAGTTAAAAAATAAATAAAATAAAAAGTTTTCCACCAGAGTACCCCTTTAATATCCGTATTTGTACCCTAACTGAGTCAGGACAGAGAATTCCTCAGTGTCTGTATAATTGATAGTCCGGGACACAACATTCGGTTGGGGGAAGATCAGAATCTGTAATAAACTGTCCAATGTGTGAAGCGATGTAAGAAATATATGGTATTTATGTAAGGGTATTGTTAATGTGGTTTTTTTTTTTCTCCTCCCTATGGAGAAGGTCTTGCTTAGAAACAGCCCCAACTATAGGCTTTGAGGTATAACATTTACTAGAATTGGGCTGAGTAAATTAGGCTGCATTCACAATATTTGGTTGTTACGGTAACCGGATCCGGCTGGGAAATATGAAAACGGGCGCTCCCGTATCCCAGCCGGACCCGGCCCTCATCTCATTCATTTGAATTAGAGATGAGCGAATTTACAGTAAATTCGATTCGTCACAAACTTCTCGGCTCGGCAGTTGATTACTTTTCCTGCATAAATTAGTTCAGCTTTCAGGTGCTCCCGTGGGCTGGAAAAGGTGGATACAGTCCTAGGAGACTCTTTCCTAGGACTGTATCCACATTTTCCAGCCCACCGGAGCACCTGAAAGCTGAACTAATTTATGCAGGAAAAGTCATCAACTGCTGAGCCGGGAAGTTCGTGACAAATCAAATTTACTGTAAATTCGCTCATCTCTAATTTGAATAAGCCAACTGGAATCAGGTAGTGGCTCTGGTCGGCTCATTTTTGCTCCGTACATAGTCTTCTGGCCGGACTGGAAACCGTAGCATACCGCGGTTTTCAGTTTGGTCAGAAAAATGGATTTGGGGGCAAAAAATTAGCCGACCGGAGTGACTGACTCTGATAGTCTCATTCCAATGAATGAGATTAGGGCCGGGTCCGGCTGGGATATGGGAGCGCCCGGATTTCACATTTCCCAGCCGGATCCGGTTACCGTAACAAAATGTGGTAGGAATGTGCCCTTTAAAGGGGTACTCCACTGGAAATGGGGTACTCCGGTAGAAAACAATTTATTTTAAATCAACTGGTTCCAGAAAGTTAACAGATTTGTAAATTACTTCTATATAAAAAAAAAAAAACGTAATCCCTCCAGTACTTATCAGCTGCTGTTATGATCCACAGGAAATTTTCTTTTTGAATTTCTTTTCTGTCTGACCACAGTGCTCTCTGCTGACACCTCTGTCCATTTCAGGAACTGTCCAGAGCAGAATAGGTTCTCTGTGGGGATTTGCTCCTCCTCTAGACAGTTCCTAAAATGGACAGAGATGTCAACAGAGAGCAGTGTGGTCAGACAGAAAGGAAATTCAAAAAGAAAAGAACTTCCTGTGGATCCTACAGCAGCTAAGTACTGGAAGGGTAGATTTTTTTTTTTTTTTTTATAATAGAAGAAATTTACAAATCTGTTTACTTTCTGGCACCAGTTGATTTAAAATAAATTGTGTGTGTCTGTCTCACAGATTTCCATTTTTTTAGATCGGGGGTGGAGAGACACTAATGTTCACACTTGGTGGTACAGTTGTTGAGGCTGCCAAATGCTGTCCAGCGAGTTTTATGCAAAGGTCCATTTCTAAAAGGATGGTTGCCTCTAGAGATGAGCGAACTTACAGTAAATTTGATTTGTCACAAACTTCTCGGCTCGGCAGTTGATGACTTATCCTGCATAAATTAGTTCAGCATTCAGGTACTCACGTGGGCTGGAAGAGGTGGATACAGTCCTAGGAGACTATTTCCTAGGACTGTATCCACCTTTTCCAGCCCACCGGAGCACCTGAAGGCTGAACTAATTTATGCAGGAAAAGTCATCAACTGCCGAGCCGAGAAGTTCGTGACGAATCGAATTTACTGTAAGTTCGCTCATTTCTAGTTGCCTCATCAATTGTTCTGCCCTGTGTGAATCTGCATGTCTGATCTGAAGAACAGGCCAGAGATCACCCAAAGGCCACATTTACACGATGGAATTTTTGAACAGAATCCAGTAGAAACATTCTGATTGGAAATTCCCTTGCAGCAGAAAAGCATTACTTTCAATATGATTTTGGTTTAAACATAGACTAGACCAGTGTTTCCCAACCAGCGTGCCTCCAGCTGTTGCAAAACTACAACTCCCAGCAAGCCCGGGCAGCCAAAGGCTGTCCGGGCATGCTGGGAGTTGTAGTTTTGCAACAGCTGGAGGCACGCTGGTTGGGAAACACTGGACTAGATAGTCGAACAGATTCCACATTGATAAATCTAGTGATTTATATAAAAAAAATATCCCTTTTAAAACAGCCTATAGATGTCTGATTATGGGAGGAGCTTAACTGTCATGGCCCCTGCAATCTCCTGTACAGCCCCCACCTTCTGAATCCAGCTGCACTGACGGCACACTCACTGAGCAGGCCATCACTTCCACTCATTTTGTAAGCTGGGGGCCACTCAGAGGATGGGCAAGTTGTTGGGCCCCTGTACAGGAGATTGTGGGGAGGTCCCAGGAGTCAGACTCCTCCCATGATCACTTATCCCCTCCGGACTACCCCTTTAATCTCAGTGGGGTGATTTCCCCATTTTGGCTTTTCACACAGCACATATTTCCATGGAAAATATGACTTTCAGAAATTTCTGCACCTGGGTCTGTGGTATCATGGACATCTACAAGCTGTAGGCTGCATTCACACCATGTGGTTTGCCAATAAACTGATTTCTCAAAACCGGACTAAAGTAGCAAAATGTGTGTACAAATTTTAACCTGTATATGGTTTGAAAAAAAATGTCAGGTTGCATTGAGGGGTGGAGCGTGACGTCACATGCCGCCGGTAATCAGACCCGGAGCGAACATGCTCCGAGGACTGATTTTAACTGGGATGCCGTGTGCAAGATCACTGGGGTCCTCCACGATCAGGCATCTTATCCCCCATTCTTTGTATATGGGATAAGATGTCTAAGTGCTGGAGTACCCCTTTAACTTTTGTTCATTCACATGAACAATAGCAAGATGGGGCACTTAAATCCTGACCCAGAGTCCTCATTCTTGGTATAGAATAAACCTGACTGCAAGTTCAGACCACACAATACCATGTATCACCAATCCAGTACAGTGGTCCCTCAACATACGATGGTAATCTGTTCCAAATGAACCATTGTATGTTGAGGGATCCGTGTAAAGTATAGGAGGGAATACTCGTGTGTCCCCGCCGCTCTGGACCCGTCACCGCTGCCCTGGATGTCGCCCTCCATCGCTGTTGCCACGTCCCCAACGTCGCCGCCATCACGTCGCTCCTATTGGATGACAGGACAGTGTGCGTGACGATGTTGAAGGAAAGCACCGGCATAGAGGACCCAGAAGAGAACCTCCGGAGCCCCGAGGACAGGTGAGTGATCGTTACAGGAGCACTGTAAACTGCTATCCGGTGGCAGCTGAAGCAGTCTGCGCTGCCGTTTATGCGATGGCCCCGACATACAAAAGCATCGTATGTTGATGCTGCCTTCAACATGCGATGTCCTCTGAGAGGCCATTGTATCTTGATATGATCGTGGGGGGGGGGAGGTCATTGTACTTGGGTCTGTTACATCTTTAGAACACTTACCATGCCAGTTCATACTGACACTAGCTCTCAGCATACTCTATTAAAAAGGGGGTACTCCACTGCTCTGCATTTGGCACAAACTGTTCCGAATGCTGGCGCCGGCAGCTCGTGACATAACCCCGCCCCTCATGACATAACATCCTGCCCCCTCATTACAAGTCTAAGGGAGGGGACGTGACAGCCATCACACCTCACATCCCCCATAGACTTGCATTGAGGGGGCAGGGCTATGGTGGCACAAGCTCCCAGCTCCAGCGTTCGGAACAGTTTGTTCCAAATGCTGGGTAGCGGAGTACCCCTTTAAGCGCTCTTGGGGCCATGCACAGGATGGAATTTCCAGAATTTCTCTTCATGTACAGCTGGTGCTTATGTTTAAAAATATCATGTTCTGTTCCCATTTACTGCAGTGCATTTGAGTGGAATTCTACCAAAAGAATAAAAAACATGTCTGCAGAATTTACAAATCCTGGACTGCAGACTGTACAGGAGCTGTGAGATCTGCCCCCGCCCCCCCAAAAAAATATAAGCAGAATTCTGCATGGAATAACTTCCCAGCAGGAATTCTTTAGTTTGCATTGGTCCTAGAGTATTCTAGGAATAGTAGATTCAACAGTTTGCAGCCCCCATATAAAAAGAACCTGAGACGACACATTTGTGGTTAGACATTTTAATAAATCATTGCTTTCTTTGAATGTAGAAACTTCATGTTAAAAACTTACAACAAAATAAACTTAATATAGAAGTGAAATTTTGCAGTTAACATTCATATTTTATTGAAGAGTTTCCATGTTACAAAGGCCCCTATCACTTCTACTATTAGAAAAAAAATGCTGCAGAGGGAGACATCTGCAACACCTGAATTCATCCTTTGGCACCCAGGCCACAGGCTATCCAGGCATGCTGGGAGTTTAAACACTAGGCTGGAGGAACGTCCCTGTATAAGGCCGGGTTCACACGGATGAAAGTGTGTGGAATGTCTGTCTGGAAAACACAGATGGACAATCCGCACATGTAAATAATGCGGCAGGCGCTAGTACCGCTCAGAAATACTCAGACTGCAATGCAGTTTCTTTGCGGGTGCTGGAATTGGGATTTCTGTGGATAAACATCTGCCTCGGAAATTCCGCCATGGGCACAGTGCAGATTTAATTGGGATTCAGCTGCATTGTGCACACAGCAGTTTCCTGTGGACATTCCACCGTGTGAACATCCTCACACAGACAACACACTGATGTGGACAGGCATTGGGTAATACCTCTCTTCTCCTGTGGTGGCGCTGTAAAGCTAAACACTTGCCAGGTTTGATTGCTGGGGATCCCAGTAAATAGACACTTTGTTATGGCCCTAAAAAGTAAAGGTTGTCCAGACTGGAGAAGCGCTTTAACCTGCACCAAACTTAGAACATGTAAGGTTGTATGATCATCCAAAAGCAGATACACAGACTAAGGGTACGTTCACATGAGCAGATCCGCCGCTGAAGGACTGCTGCATGGTGGCTTTACATGTGCCTGCTCGGAGCAACAATGAGCAGACACTGCGATGTGCGAGTTGCCACGCATGTATTCTCACACATTGTAGCCACTCCCCCTGCGCCATGAGCTAGGCTGAGAGCTGCCGCGATGTGAGTATACTGCGCATGCACGCTGCGACCCGCACATCGTAGTGTGTCTGTTGGTATTGGCGTATTGCCGCTCCAAGCAGGCACATGTAAAGCCACCATGCAGGGGTCCTTCAGCGGTGGATCTGCAGCATAAAATGCTGTGGGTCGACTCGTGTGAACATACCCTTAGGGTAGGGTCACATGTTATGGATCCACAGCGTATTTTAGGATTTGGATCTGCCACCCCCCTTCCCCTGCCTCGCCCCAAGGGGGAGGTGGAAACAGCTGGAGGCTCAAAATGGGTCGGGTCACTGGCAGATCCAAAGATCCCTACCCTCACAACTGACAATGCAGCACCACACCGATGAACATTTAAAAACAAATTATTGGGATTAGTCACCAGTGTATAAAATTGATTTTATTTTAAAAAGATAAGAAATGCAAATTACTGCAAATAGCTCACAAAGGAGAGGTAGATGTTAAAACTTTTGTTTTTGATAGAAATGTACAATAGAAAAAACTTGGCACATCCACGGGTCAACTTGGTAGAGTCAAACCGAGCTGTTCCTTCAGAGCAGGTTGTGATCCAGCTAAGGTTAAATCTGTAGGAAACAAAAAATAAACACGTTTAGTAAAAGAGAAGAATCCTGAACATTCAAGCATGCTGGGAGTTGTAGTTTTGCAACACCTGGAGGCACTCTGGTTTACAATCAGTAGATCAGCCCCAGCAGTGATCTGCCAAAAGGCTATGTTCACACTGCGGAAGCAGAGCCATTGATTTCAGTAATAACTCTGCAGCTCTGGGCACACGATGTCTGCAGAAAGACTAAAGTCTATTATTTCTGCGGATTCTGCTCAGAAACACATTGCCATCTGACAGTTTTCCTTTTAATAATAAAAAGAATGTGCGGTCAGCTTGCCCCCCTCCCCCCCACTAACCAGCAATACTGGCTGGTAGTGTGTGGGGGGGGGGGGGGGTCTGGGTTTAGGGGACACTGATCAGTTTGATGCTTACCGTGCCTGGATCCATTTCGCCTAAATCTTCAATTTTCTGTACATGCTAATTAGGTGCTAACTGGCACAGGCGGGGTTACTGGCACACTGGCAGCAGCCCCGCCCAGCTCATCAATATTCCCTCCCTCTTAAAGGGGTACTCCGCCCCTGGCATCTTATCCCCTATCCAAAAGGATAGGGGATAAGATGTTAGATCGCCGCGGTCCCACTGCTGGGGCCCCCGGGGATCGCCGCTGCGGCACCCCGCCACCATTACTGCACAGAGAGAGTTCGCTCTGTGCGTAATGACGGGTGATACTGGGGCCAGAGCAGCGTGACGTCATGGCTCCGCCCCTCATGACATCACGGCCCGTCCCCTTAATGCAAGTCTATGGCAGGGGGCGTGACGACGTGGGGGGGGGGGGGGGCGTCACGCTGCTCCGGCCCCTGTATTGCCCGTCATTACGTGCAGAAAGATCTCGCTCTACGCAGTAATGATAGCGGGGTGCTGCAGCAGCAGGACTCCGGCGATCTGACATCTTATCCCCTATCCTTTGGATAGGGGATAAGATGTCTAGGGGCAGAGTACCCCTTTAATTACAGAGCGGGGATAAGAGGGAGGGGAGGAATATTGATGAACTGGGTGGCACTGCAGACAAGCGGTGCTGATGTCAGAGTGCCAGTAACCCCGCCTGTGCCAGTTAGAACCTAGTTAGCATACGAAAAAAGAAGATTTTGGCAGGACGGATGCAGGCACGGTAGAAATCAAACTGATATCAAACTCAAAAATGCACTATGCAGGAATTCAAAGTCCACAAAGGGTCCCCGTGTCATGTCCTGTAGTAAACGAGAACTAAAACATATAATATGCCGGTTGCATACATTTAAAAAAAAATTTAATAATTGAACAAAAGTCATCAGGGCCTTACCATAGAGAAGGAGAAATTTACAGGAAAGAGCAGACTTTTGGGGGTCTGAAAGGATTTGTGCTCGAGGAGATTCCAGTTAATAAGGGATCGTGTTGTGCATTCTGCATACAGAACTGCTTCAGATCAGCAGCGGCCTGGGAAACCTACAAGATCGGAGAAACACACTGATCACTTAGAGTACCTGTCTTCAAATCATATTTTCTAAACAAACTCGGAATTTATTGCCTAGCTCCTCCCACAAAAAAAAAATTTAATAAATAAAAATGTCAGCTTTAAAAAGCTGTGTATCATACCTCCCCCCTTACTCACATTGTGTGAGCTCCCAGCAGGAGAAAGTGGGCATTCCCCAGCAGGCATGATGTCACTGAAGCCTATGAGAGATGTGCCTCACCATGGCCTGCACGCATTTCCTGAGTTTGGTCTCCTGCCAGACCAAACTGTTTGACTTGCGCAGAGAACAGAGCCACCTAGTGGCTGTTTTTTTTTTTTTTTTTTTTTAAATCACATTGAAAACATAAAAAAGGTTGAAAATGTTAACAGCCAGTAAATATAATTAGATAATATATTAAAAGTTTGTTCAAATGGAGAAAACATACATGGTCGCACATCCACAACATGCACAAGGATCTAATGCTTCTCAGCAACATTTATTAAACTAACAGGTCGCTAGTGTACTTTATGATTATGAAGTGCAAGCCCACTAGCCACGTCACGGCCACCTGTAAAGTAGCGGGTCTCTAACGTCCCTAGCACAAAAATGGCGTAGCACTGAGCAGCAACCACCACAACACCAGTGCCTATCACCGGCTTCTTACATTACAGTGGGCTCAGCCTATCACTGGCCGTGGCGGGGCATCGCTCCGGCCGGTGATAGGCTGACGGCTGTCCACGTTCCAGTCCCTTGCGTGTGGGCGAGTTAAAAGTTTATTTTCTGTATCTTTTGCAGCCCGGGCATAGGTATACAGCGTACAGCAGTGGTCTCAAACCTGCGGACCTCCAGCTGTTGCAAAACTACAACTCCCAGCATGCTGGGAGTTGTAGTTTTGCAACATCTGGAGGTCTGCAGGTTGGAGACCACTGGCGTACATTATAGAGTTCCAGTGCCCGGCGGCCCCCAACAAAGAGGAGGGCGGCAGTGCTTGACATCTGTGAGTAGTACCCCGCTGGGCTGATCCTTCATTGGGGGGGGCGGGGGAGCAGAACAGTGCTGGCGGGTAAACATAGGATTAGTTCCCCGATGTGGGGACAGCGCTGCACTGATAATACACTCCCGGGGTGGAGGGGCCCAACCGGTATTGCGGTATGGGGGAAAATTCATATCGTGCAGCCCAAAAAAATTTGGTATTCGGTATGAACCGGTATACCGCCCAGCCCTAGTTATGGTTTATAAAAAGGTAAGGAGGAGAAAAAAAAAAAGAGCAAAAAGGGAAAAACGCTCAGTCCTTAAGGGGTTAAAATTCTATAGAAAAGTACAGAGTCAGAAGGAATATCAGAAATCCAGGACGTGGATTTTGGCTCGCTGGTGGTCCAGTGAAGCCCCCTGAGCTAAACAGATATAGTTAATTATGCCACGGATCCCCATGATTAATCGGAGAATTTCCAGTAGCCGATACTCACCACATGAAGCAATTGCAGGGCCTGCACTTGCTTCATAGTCATTTAACCCTTAGGCTAGGTTCAGACTACGGAATCTCCGGGCAGAAAGTTTCCACCCGGAGATTCCGAGTTCCGCCTGCGCTGACTGAATTAGTCGGCGCTAGGACCGCGCGGACGCTGCAGTCTCCCATATACTGCAATGTGTTCCGTGCGGATTTCCGCCTGAAGAAAGAGCACTGCCTTTCTTCAGGCGGAAATTTCCAAGCGAATTTTCAAAGCGGATTTTCCGCTTCACAAATTCCGAAGTGTGAATTTGTGAACGGAAAACCATTCACTACACTAGACATTTTAGCAAGCGGAATTTCTGACGGAAATTTTACGTCTGAATTTCTGTCGGAAATTCCGTAGTCTGAACCTAGCCTTACAGGACCCATGATGTACGTGTACGCCATGAGTCCGCTCCCGTTCTATAACGCGGGGCCACTGATCACGGTGCTGCGTGCTATTAACCCTTTAGACACGGCGTTTAAAGTTGATCGCCGCGTCTAAAGTGAAACTAAAACGTTGTCGGTTAGCTCAGGGAGCTGTTTGGGATCGCCGCAGCGAAATCTCGGCATCCCCGACAGCTTACAGGACAGTCCCTACCTGCCTCCTCGCTGTCTGATCGCTGAATGACTGCTCAGTGCCCGAGATCCAGGCAGGAGCAGTCAAGCGGCAGAATCATCGATCAATGGTTTCCTATGAGAAACCAGTGATCAATGTAAAAGATCAGTGTGTGCAGTATTATAGGTCCCTATGGGATAACAATGATCAGTGTGTGCAGTGTTATAGGTCCCTATGGGAGCTATAACATTGTAAAAAAAAGAAAAGAAAAAGTGAAAAAAAAAAATCACCCCCCTTTCAATCACCCCCCCCCCCCCATTTAAAAAATAAAAAGTGTAAATAAAAATAAACATATGTGGTATCGGCGTGTGCAGAAATGTCCGAATTATAAAAATATATCATTAATTAAACCGCACAGTCAATGGCGTACGCGCAAAAAAATTCCAAAGTCCAAAATAGTGCATTTTTGGTAACTTTTTATATCATGAAAAAAATTTATAAAAAGCGATCAAAAAGTCTGATCAATAGAAAAATGGTACCGCTAAAAACTTCATATCACGTCGCAAAAAAAATGAGCCCTCATACCGCCCCATACGCAGAAAAATAAAGTTACAGGGGTCAGAAGATGACAATTTTAAATGGATAAATTTTCCTGCATGTAGTTATGATTTTTTCAAGAAGTGCGACAAAATCAAACCTATATAAGTAGGGTATCATTTTAATCGTATGGACCTACAGAATACATATCAGGTGTCATTTTTACCAAAAAATTTACTGTGTAGAAACGGAAGCCCCCAAAAGTTACAAAATGGCGTTTTTCTTTCAATTTTGTCTCAAAATGATTTTTATTTTCGTTTCGCCGTGGATTTTTGGGTAAAATGACTGATGTCACTGCAAAGTAGAATTGGTGGCGCAAAAAATAAGCCATCCTATGGATTTTTAGGTGCAAAATTAAGTTATGATTTTTTCAAAACGTGAGGAGGAAAAAAAATAAATAAAATCGAAAATGCAAAAACAGAAAAACCCCTGGTCCTTAAGGGGTGAACGCTCCATGGCGTACATTAAACGCCATGGTGCTTTAAGTCACCAACAGCAAGGGGCGTGCATGTGCGTCATCTAGGTGTCAAGTCATCACAAACTAAATAGGAGTGAACGCGGCTTTAAATCTGCAGCGGATCCTGTACGTGTGAATGTTCCCTAAGGGTACGTCCACACGTACGCGGATTTGATGCGCCGGATTTGATGCCGCAGATGTCAGTGTAAACTAGAGCACAGCTGCAGTTACAAATCCTGCGCAGGATCCTGTATGTGTGAACGTACCGTAAGGCTAGGTTCAGACTACGGCATTTTCGCTTTGAAATTTCAGGCAGAAATTCCGCTTACTATAATGCGCAGTGTAGTGAATGGTTTTCTGTTCACACTTCGGAATTTGTGAAGCGGAAAACCCGGATGAAAAATCCGCTTGAAATTTTCCGCCTGAAGAAAGGGGTTGCTCTTTCTTCAGGCGGAAATCCCAGCGGAACACATAGCAGTCTATAGGAGACTGCAGTGTCCACGCGGTCCCAGCGCCGACTAATTCAGTCGGCGCAGGCGGAACTCGGAATCTCCAGGCGGAAATTTTCTGCCCGGAGATTCCGTAGTCTGAACCGAGCCTAAAAAAAAGTTCTAAACTTCCAGTAATGAATCCATATAGCAGTGTTTCCTAACCAGGGTGCCTCCAGCTGTTGCAAAACTACAACTCCCAGCATGCCCGGACAGCCAGCGGCTGTCCGGGCATGCTGGGAGTTGTAGTTTTGCAACAGCTGGAGGAACCCTGGTTGGAACACACACACACACATATATAATTATAATATATATATATATATCTATCTATCAGAACACATGGTGTGTGTGTGTGTGTATATATATATATATATATATATATATATATATACATATATATACACACACACTGTATACACATAGTATCACTCCACAAACAGGTTGCAGAAGGTTTAGCCGCCCCTCCCCCTACTCTCTGGCCCGGGCAGGAAGTTTGGGGAGGCGGGGGGGGGGGGGGTCTGTGTAGCTTTCAGCCCCAGCAATAATAAGGATGGGGGGGATCCTTCTCACCTTCACCCGGTTGATGCCAGCCTCCACCCGCAGCTGCTGCACCACCTTCTTCATAGCGGACACGTTCGCCGTCCCGGACATGTTGGAAACTTTTCACCTACCAAGTTTCCTTTCGCTGTGTTTCTCCCAGCAGGGGGCGGCGCATGCGCAGTATGGCGCCCACGTGACTAGCAGCCTATTTAACGGAGAAGGGGGGGAAACAGGAAGGGCGGGAGATGATGGCGGCGCTGTGTGTGTGTTGTTTCCTGAGAGACTTTCTTGTACTATATAAGACAGAGCTTCCTCCTCAGGAATAGGCTCGGACTGTGCTTGTTTATTTATAGACCCAGAAGCGTCTGTGCCAGATGAGCCTCTTTATTTATTGGGGCTGGAGTTTGTTTCCTATGAATAAGTACTAAAGATGGAAATGAAGTTAAAATTTTTGGTTCTTTTGGTAAAAAAATAAATAAAAATTATAATAATATAAATAAATAAATAAAAAACGAAAATATTCATTAAGGGTGCCTGGACACCATGGGACAGATTTATCAATAACTGTGCAGAGGAAAGTTGCTGAGTTGCCCATAGCAACCAATCAGATCGCTTCTTTCATTTTGTAGAGGCCTTGTTAAAAATGAAAGAAGAAATCTGATTGGTTGCCATGGGCAACTGGGCATTTTTTTCCCCTCCGCACAGGCTTTGATAAATCTCCCCCCGTGTTTTCAGCCTACAGCTGAGGGAGGGGAAAACCGTGCGCTCCTGTACCCCAGCCAGACCGGCGCTGACATCCATTGAAGCCGACCAGAGTCACCGTTTGACTCCGGTCGGCTCATTTCTCCCCCGTATCCAGTTTTGTGACTGGACCTAAAACCGTAGTATACTACATTTTTAGGCCCGGTCAGAAAACCGGATACAGATCGAAAATGAGCCAACCGGAGTCAAACGGTGACTCTGTTTGGCTCATTAAAGTCAATGGATCTCAGCATCGGTCCGGGAGCACAGATTTTCC
Source organism: Hyla sarda (assembly GCF_029499605.1). NCBI lineage: Eukaryota > Metazoa > Chordata > Amphibia > Anura > Hylidae > Hyla > Hyla sarda. The sequence goes on along the minus strand of NC_079195.1, from coordinate 210,816,205 downwards.
CCTCCTCCAGCCGGGTCCGGCAGCCGTAGGCTGAAAACGTGGTGTGAAAGCAACCCAACCTAAACCACAAACAGCATTTTCGAACATGGGTTGTTTTAACCCTTTGTAATCCTCTACCAATCTGCATTGCAAAACTACAATTACCATCCATGCTGGTAATTGTAGTTTTGCAACGGCACGTACGGAAAAGTGTCCTGTAGGACTAATGTGTGTAACAATGCTAGGTGTCCATGGCGATTTTTGGGAAATGATCCCATTTGTTGATGCACCTTTTAGGAAATGCGATGTGTCAAGAACGCTAAAAAGAAAAATCCAATAAAGTTGGATGTTCTTTTGCAGTTATGGTGGCAAAACAATTTGGACTACCCCCTCCGCACTAAGGCTATGTTCACACAGCAGGAATATTCCGTTCGGACATTCCACTGATTTCAATGGGATTCTGCTCCAGTGTACACATGGAGTCCGCAAAAACATTGATCCGTTCAATGTTACATTGCGCATTTCCGAGCTGTCCCAGTGCCACAGAATCAAGCAAATGTGCATAGTGTTCGTCCGTATTTTCTGGATGCCCATTTTCTGCCCATTTTCGATCGTGTGGACATGGCCTTACAAGTAAGACATGGTTCACACTGCGTTTTACCACTCCATCACAGGTATCCGTCCCAAGAACGGAATGACAACCTATACTGTAAGGTGCCATTCCAAATGGAGTCACCTTGGGGGAAACAGTAGTAATGGCTGCTATCCTTTACTACACCCCATCAAAAAAAGAGACTTGACATGACATTTAGGCTAGGTTCATACTGTGGAATCTCCAGGCAGAAAATTTCTGAGTGCGGACCGTGCGGACACTGCAGTCTCCAATAGACTGCAATGTGTTCTGCGAGTATTTCTGCCTGAAGAATGAGCAACGCCATTCTTCAGGCGGAAATTTCCAAGCGGATTTTCCGTTCACAAATTCCGCTTCACAAATTCCTAAGTGTGAATTTGTGAACGGAAACCCATTCACTACACTATACATTTTAGTAAGTGGAATTTCTGCCTGCAATTTCAAAGCGGAATTGTAGGTGGAAATTCCGTAGTGTGAACCTAGCCTAACAGACATTTTGCAACAAATCTGCCAAATGTGACAGATTTCTCCGAGCTGTGGCAAAGGGTTCTTACTTGCCCTTGACTCATTACATCTATTTTTCTATCTATCTATGAAAGGACTTCCCATATTCTGCTGCCAAGAAAAATAACTTTTTGGAGGGCATCAAAAGGGGGATAGATGTACACTACCAGGAAATAGTTTAATCACTTTAGGAATCCCTAGTCAGACCACACATAGAATACTGTGTACAGTACTGGTCAGACCACACATAGAATACTGTGTACAGTACTGGTCAGACCACACATAGAATACTGTGTACAGTACTGGTCAGACCACACATAGAATACTGTGTACAGTACTGATCAGACCACACATAGAATACTGTGTACAGTACTGGTCAGACCACACATAGAATACTGTGTACAGTACTGGTCAGACCACACATAGAATACTGTGTACAGTGCCGGTCAGACCACACATGGAATACTGTGTACAGTACTGGTCAGACCACACATGGAATACTGTGTACAGTACTAGTCAGACCACACATGGAATACTGTGTACAGTACTGGTCAGACCACACATAGAATACTGTGTACAGTACTGGTCAGACCACACATAGAATACTGTGTACAGTACTGATCAGACCACACATAGAATACTGTGTACAGTACTGGTCAGACCACACATAGAATACTGTGTACAGTACTGGTCAGACCACACATAGAATACTGTGTACAGTGCCGGTCAGACCACACATGGAATACTGTGTACAGTACTGGTCAGACCACACATGGAATACTGTGTACAGTACTAGTCAGACCACACATGGAATACTGTGTACAGTACTGGTCAGAGCACACATGGAATACTGTGTACAGTACTGGTCAGACCACACATGGAATACTGTGTACAGTACTGGTCAGACCACACATAGAATACTGTGTACAGTACTGGTCAGACCACACATGGAATACTGTGTACAGTACTGGTCAGACCACACATAGAATACTGTGTACAGTACTGGATATAGTGTGTACACAAAAGATATAGTGGAGCTGGAGAGGGTTCAAAGACGGGCAACCAGAGTAATACGGGGAATGGGAGGACTACAGTACCCAGAAAGATGATCAGAATTAGGGTTATTTAGTTAAGAAAAAAGAAGGCTTAGGGGCGACCTAATAACTATGTATAAATATATCAGGGGACAGTACAGAGATCTCTCCATGATCTATTTATACCCAGGACTGTATCTATAACAAGGGGGCATCCTCTACGTCTAGAGGAAAGAAGGTTTATACACCAGCACAGACGGGGGTTCTTTACTGTAAGAGCAGTGAGACTAAAAACTCTCTACTAGAGGAGGTGGTCAGGGGGAACTCAGTAAGGCTTCTTTCACACTGGCGTTAGTGCACGCAGTGTGATGGCCGCCGGGAGAGCCGGACAGAATAGCGGGAGAAAAATTACTGCATGTGCCGTCTTTTTCTCCCGCTATTCATAACAACTCCCGGCAGCCCCCATAATGGGAGCCGCCGGGATCTGTTGTTGCCCTTTGCTCCCCGTCATGAGAATAGCCATTAAAGTAAGGGGGGGAAAAAAAAGAGGTTTTGACGGCCGTTCTTGACGGGGAGCAACAGCAGTGTGTAAGGGGCCTAAAAGAGTTCAGGAGCGGCCTGGATATATTTTAGGGAGAGTAATAACATTGCAGGTTATGGATTCTAGATTTATAGGTCAGAGCGTTGATCCAGGGATTTATTCTGATGCCATAATTGGAGTCGGGAAGGAATATTTCCCCCTGGTATGGGGCAATTCTGGATCAAAACAGCAGAGACACAATAGAGATAGAGGTTTGACTTGATAGACTCTGGTCTTTTTTCTACCTTATAAAATATGTGTTTGCGCTTTCCTTCCCTCTCATCCCTTTAAGGGGTACTCCGGCCCTAAGACATCTTATCCCCTATCCAAAGGATAGGGGATAAGATGTCTGACTGCGGGGGTCCCGCCGCTGGGGGCCCCCACAATCTTGAATTCAGCACCCACCTCGGGGAGCTGCACGCCGCACTGCCATCTCAGAATCAGCCGAGTGACGACCACGGGGACGGAGTATCGTGACGTCACGACTCCGCCCCCATGTGACATCACGCTCTGCCCCGCTATGCAAGTCTATGGGAGGGGGCGTGACGGCACACGGGGGCGGAGTCGTGACTTCCAAATACTCCGGCCCCGTGGTCATCCTGAGATGCCAGCGCGGCGTGCAGCTCCCCAAGATGGGTGCTGAATGCAAGATTGCGGGGATCCCCAGCGGCAGGACCCCCGCGGTCAGACATCTTAAACCCTATCCTTTGGATAGAGGATAAGAAGTCTTAGGGCCGGAGTACCCCTTTAACCATTTTTGTTGTCTCTGGCATTCAGGTCTCGATCAGTGTGATGCCTGCAGTGTCACATAGTGGTGTCCTTTACCCAGGATTATATTACCGGCAGCCTTTATAATAGACATGTGGCTTCAGATTACACAAACCAATCATTTATTTTTTATTATTTTTTTTTACAATGTAATGGATGATCTGCTACTATAAATATAGTTGTTGTCTTCCAACCACTGCATTAATATTTTATTTCAGGGATATTCTTATTAAGATACTATTGCACCTTTATAAATATTGTACCGCGACGGCACAGATCATGGGCGGACGGCAGTCATAACTCAGCTACATGACAGAGCAGAGGAAGTAGATGAGCAGACACCGAACACATAATAGATATCTACTGCTTCATAACAGGATGTTTCCTCCCATAGCTGCCGAGAAAAGAAACGCTCTAAAATGTGCAAATACAAATGGAATCCTTTAAAGGGGTACTCCGTTGGAAAACTTTTTTTTTTTTTTTTTTGTTAAATCAACTAGTGCCAGAAAGTAAAACAGATTTGTAAATGATTTCTATTAAAATGTTTTAATCCTTCCAGTAATTATTAGCTGCTGAATACTACAGTGGAAATTATTTTCTTTTTGGAACACAGCGCTCTCTGCTGACATCTCTGTCATAGGCGTGCGCAGCTTATTGCATTAGGGTGTGCACCCTAAAGCACAAACTCACTCCGCGCATGCGTGTGTGTGTGTGTGTTTATGTATGTATGTATATATATATTATATACACACACACACACACACACACACTCTTGCTTGCATAGTGTAGGAGGATTGTATCCAGGGCCGGTTTTAGGCTTAACATGGCCATGGGCAAAATCAGAAGTGGGGTCCCAAAAGTCATAATAGTGCACTAATCAGATTAGCACTATTAGTCACTTCAAATACCATAAAAAATATCTAAAAAGCAAAAAAAAAAAAGGTACCGATAAAAACTACAAATCACAGCGCTAAAAATGACCCTCACATCCCCATATACAGAAAAATAAAAGTGCTATAGGGATCAAAATAGTACAATTTTATATTTTTGTATAGTTCCCCCACATTAGGTTGGCAGTATAGTTCCCCCACATTAGGTTGGCAGTATAAATCTCCCACATTAGGATGGAAATATATTTCCCCCACATTAGGTTGGCAATATAGTTCCCCCACATTAGGTGTAGTATAGTTCCCCCACATTAGGTTAGTAGTACAGTTCCCCCACATTAGGTTGGCAGTATAGTTCCCCCACATTAGGTTGGCAGTATAGTTCCCCCACATTAGGTTAGTAGTACAGTTCCTCCACATTAGGTGCAGTACAGTTCCCCCACATTAGGTGTAGTATAGTTCCCCCACATTAGGTGCAGTATAGTTCCCCCACATTAGGTGCAATATAGTTCCCCCACATTAGGTGCAATATAGTTCCCCCACATTAGGTGCAATATAGTTCCCCCACATTAGGTGCAATATAGTTCCCCCACATTAGGTGCAGTACAGTTCCCCCACATTAGGTGCAGTATAGTTCCTCCACATTAGGTGCAATATAGTTCCCCCACATTAGGTGCAATATAGTTCCCCCACATTAGGTGCAGTACAGTTCCCCCACATTAGGTGCAGTACAGTTCCCCCACATTAGGTGCAGTATAGTTCTCCACATTAGGTGCAGTATAGTTATAATTGTAGGGAGGAGGACAAGTCTAGAATTTACCATGAGGCTTACGGGACTAATTCTACCCCTGATCTTATATTTGCCAAGGGGTTCAATGGGCGGAGCCAATGGGTTGTCGAAATTAGGTTTTGCCTAGAGTGTCAAATATCCATGCACCAGCCCTGACTAGACCTCCCACTTGTGTGTATGTTTGCTGGTGTTTATAGGGAGGCATTTGATGTGGATTTGAAAAAAAAATTGTAAGTTGAATGGTAAAACTCATGTTATTCTTTACTTGGCAAACAGAAGAACGCTTTTACTATAGGATGGGGGCACAGAGGGGGGAATATTCCAAATATAATTTTTTTTTGCACCAGATTGGTTGAAAAAGTGATGCGGCGCCCAGCAAGCTTGGAGCAGCGTGCACATTGTAGTTTTGGGTCTCCAGCTGACCCAAAACTAGGACTCCCAGCATGTTGCAGCATAATCTAAATTGTACTCCTATATAGATGTGTGGAGTTGTAGTTTGGGTCATCATAGATTGTATCAGGGCATGCTGGGAATTGTAGTTGGTAACTGCACCTCCCAGCATTGCATTCCTTCAAGGAATGCAATGCTGGGATTTGCAGTTACCAACTACAATTCCCAGCATGCCCTGATACAATATATGGTGACCAAAACTACAACCCCCATTATGTTGCACTGGGGGTGCTGTGTGTGTGTGTGTGTGTGTGAAGTGCTGTGTGTGAGTGTGGGGGGGGGGGGGGGGGTGCTGTGTGTGGAGGGGGTGCTGCGTGTGAGTGTGGGGGGGGGGGTGCTGTGTGTGGAGGGGGTGCTGCGTGTGAGTGTGGGGGGGGGGGTGCTGTGTGTGTGTGTGTTTGAGGGGTGCTATGGGTGCTCTGTGGGGGATTGCGTACATAATACATGCATAATATAAAATACATACATAATACATAAAAAAAATAAAAAAAAATGTTTATTTCAGCTCCCGGGTCGGTGCTGTAGTAGTTTTTAGTATATTTGCTGGTAGAAGAGCACGGACTGCAGAGAGTGGGCCAGAAGTATAGTATATAGTATAGTAGAAGAGCACGGACTGCAGAGAGTGGGCCAGAAGTATAGTATATAGTATAGTAGAAGAGCACGGACTGCAGAGAGTGGGCCAGAAGTATAGTATATAGTATAGTAGAAGAGCACGGACTGCAGAGAGTGGGCCAGAAGTATAGTATATAGTATAGTAGAAGAGCACGGACTGCAGAGAGTGGGCCAGAAGTATAGTATATAGTATAGTAGAAGAGCACGGACTGCAGAGAGTGGGCCAGAAGTATAGTATATAGTATAGTAGAAGAGCAGGGACTGCAGAGAGCAGGCCAGAAGTATAGTATATAGTATAGTAGAAGAGCACGGACTGCAGAGAGTGGGCCAGAAGTATAGTATATAGTATAGTAGAAGAGCACGGACTGCAGAGAGTGGGCCAGAAGTATAGTATATAGTATAGTAGAAGAGCACGGACTGCAGAGAGTGGGGCAGAAGTATAGTATATAGTATAGTAGAAGAGCACGGACTGCAGAGAGTGGGCCAGAAGTATAGTATATAGTATAGTAGAAGAGCACGGACTGCAGAGAGTGGGCCAGAAGTATAGTGTATAGTATAGTAGAAGAGCACGGACTGCAGAGAGTGGGCCAGAAGTATAGTATATATAGTATAGTAGAAGAGCAGGGACTGCAGAGAGCGGGCCAGAAGTATAGTATATAGTATAGTAGAAGAGCAGGGACTGCAGAGAGTGGGCCAGAAGTATAGTATATAGTATAGTAGAAGGGCACGGACTGCAGAGAGTGGGCCAGAAGTATAGTATATAGTATAGTAGAAGAGCACGGACTGCAGAGAGTGGGCCAGAAGTATAGTATATAGTATAGTAGAAGAGCACGGACTGCAGAGAGTGGGCCAGAAGTATAGTATATAGTATAGTAGAAGAGCACGGACTGCAGAGAGTGGGGCAGAAGTATAGTATATAGTATAGTAGAAGAGCACGGACTGCAGAGAGTGGGCCAGAAGTATAGTATATAGTATAGTAGAAGAGCACGGACTGCAGAGAGGGGGCCAGAAGTATAGTATATAGTATAGTAGAAGAGCACGGACTGCAGAGAGTGGGCCAGAAGTATAGTATATAGTATAGTAGAAGAGCATGGACTGCAGAGAGTGGGCCAGAAGTATAGTATATAGTATAGTAGAAGAGCAGGGACTGCAGAGAGTGGGCCAGAAGTATAGTATATAGTATAGTAGAAGAGCATGGACTGCAGAGAGCGGACCAGAAGTATAGTATATAGTATAGTAGAAGAGCATGGACTGCAGAGAGTGGGCCAGAAGTATAGTATATAGTATAGTAGAAGAGCACGGACTGCAGAGAGTGGGCCAGAAGTATAGTATATAGTATAGTAGAAGAGCACGGACTGCAGAGAGTGGGCCAGAAGTATAGTATATAGTATAGTAGAAGAGCACGGACTGCAGAGAGTGGGCCAGAAGTATAGTATATATTATAGTAGAAGAGCACGGACTGCAGAGAGTGGGCCAGAAGTATAGTATATAGTATAGTAGAAGAGCACGGACTGCAGAGAGTGGGCCAGAAGTATAGTATATAGTATAGTAGAAGAGCATGGACTGCAGAGAGCGGACCAGAAGTATAGTATATAGTATAGTAGAAGAGCATGGACTGCAGAGAGTGGGCCAGAAGTATAGTATATAGTATAGTAGAAGAGCACGGACTGCAGAGAGTGGGCCAGAAGTATAGTATATAGTATAGTAGAAGAGCACGGACTGCAGAGAGTGGGCCAGAAGTATAGTATATAGTATAGTAGAAGAGCAGGGACTGCAGAGAGCAGGCCAGAAGTATAGTATATAGTATAGTAGAAGAGCACGGACTGCAGAGAGCGGGCCAGAAGTATAGTATATATAGTATAGTAGAAGAGCACGGACTGCAGAGAGCGGACCAGAAGTATAGTATATAGTATAGTAGAAGGGCACGGACTGCAGAGAGTGGGCCAGAAGTATAGTATATAGTATAGTAGAAGAGCACGGACTGCAGAGAGTGGGCCAGAAGTATAGTATATATAGTATAGTAGAAGAGCACGGACTGCAGTGAGTGGGCCAGAAGTATAGTATATAGTATAGTAGAAGAGCAGGGACTGCAGAGAGCGGGCCAGAAGTATAGTATATAGTATAGTAGAAGAGCACGGACTGCAGAGAGTGGGCCAGAAGTATAGTATATAGTATAGTAGAAGAGCAGGGACTGCAGAGAGCGGGCCAGAAGTATAGTATATAGTATAGTAGAAGAGCACGGACTGCAGAGAGTGGGGCAGAAGTATAGTATATAGTATAGTAGAAGAGCACGGACTGCAGTGAGTGGGCCAGAAGTATAGTATATAGTATAGAAGAAGAGCAGGGACTGCAGTGAGTGGGCCAGAAGTATAGTATATAGTATAGTAGAAGAGCATGGACTGCAGAGAGTGGGCCAGAAGTATAGTATATAGTATAGTAGAAGAGCACGGACTGCAGAGAGTGGGCCAGAAGTATAGTATATAGTATAGTAGAAGAGCACGGACTGCAGAGAGTGGGCCAGAAGTATAGTATATAGTATAGTAGAAGAGCACGGACTGCAGAGAGTGGGCCAGAAGTATAGTATATAGTATAGTAGAAGAGCACGGACTGCAGAGAGTGGGCCAGAAGTATAGTGTATAGTATAGTAGAAGAGCACGGACTGCAGAGAGTGGGCCAGAAGTATAGTATATAGTATAGTAGAAGAGCACGGACTGCAGAGAGTGGGCCAGAAGTATAGTATATAGTATAGTAGAAGAGCACGGACTGCAGAGAGTGGGGCAGAAGTATAGTATATAGTATAGTAGAAGAGCATGGACTGCAGAGAGTGGGCCAGAAGTATAGTATATAGTATAGTAGAAGAGCACGGACTGCAGAGAGTGGGCCAGAAGTATAGTATATAGTATAGTAGAAGAGCATGGACTGCAGAGAGTGGGCCAGAAGTATAGTATATAGTATAGTAGAAGAGCACGGACTGCAGAGAGTGGGGCAGAAGTATAGTATATAGTATAGTAGAAGAGCAGGGACTGCAGAGAGTGGGCCAGAAGTATAGTATATAGTATAGTAGAAGAGCACGGACTTTAGAGAGTGGGGCAGAAGTATAGTATATAGTACAGTAGAAGAGCACGGACTGCAGAGAGTGGGCCAGAAGTATAGTATATAGTATAGTAGAAGAGCACGGACTGCAGAGAGTGGGCCAGAAGTATAGTATATAGTATAGTAGAAGAGCACGGACTGCAGAGAGTGGGGCAGAAGTATAGTGTATAGTATAGTAGAAGAGCACGGACTGCAGAGAGTGGGCCAGAAGTATAGTATATAGTATAGTAGAAGAGCACGGACTGCAGAGAGTGGGGCAGAAGTATAGTGTATAGTATAGTAGAAGAGCACGGACTGCAGAGAGTGGGCCAGAAGTATAGTATATAGTATAGTAGAA
>NC_079195.1:210784040-210801540 GCF_029499605.1 Hyla sarda | reverse complement strand
GAATTACACAACTTCCTCTGGAGCATACAGCAGCTGATAAGTACTAGAAGGATTAAGATTTTTAAATAGAAGTAAATTTAAATGTGTATAACTTTTTGGCACCAGTTGACTTGAAAGCATTTTTTTCCCTCCGGAGTAGCCGTTTACTTTTGATTGGTGCTAAGCATGGGATGTCATCTTTTGTCTCCTCTGTTGTGTGCCCCCCCCCCCCCACTAACTATTTTAAATGTATTTGTAGTGCATAACTTTAACAAAATATGTGATTTTAAAGGAGTACTCCGCTGAATACATCTTATCCCCTATCCAAAGGATAGGGGATAAGATGTTAGATCGCGGGGGTCCCGTCACTAGGGTGCTGCCGCTGCCGGCCCGGAGATCTCAGAGGTCCCCAGCTGTGGGACCCCCGTGATCTAACATCATTACCCCTATCCTTTGGATTGGGGATAACATCTTTCCAACGGAGTACCCCTATTGCCCTCCCTTTTGATAACATATGCGATTTTGGCTTAAAGGAGTACTCCGGTGGAAACCCTATTTTTTATTTATTTTTTAAATCAACTGGTGCCAGAAAGTTAAAGGAGTACTCCAGAATATAAAAATTGTACTCCATACTGCCGGCAGAAAAAAAATAAAGATGTACATTCCTTCCTTCGCTCCCCCGGGGCCTCCAGTAACCGTCTCCGTCTCCGCCGCGATCCTCTTCCTGGTTGCCGGTGGTCGGCGTGTCATACTGCGGCAAGTCCCGACTCGGCCGGCGATAGGCTGAGCGGCAGTGTGAGAACGCTTCAAGACCCACAATTCTTCACTACACCGGCACCTGCTGCCAGGGCCGAAAACGTCACACTGCTGCTCAGCCTATTGCCAGCCGAGTTGGGACTTCGTTGTGGCCGGTGATTGGCTGAGTGCAGTATGACTCGTCCGACCACCGGCAACCAGGAAGAGGATCGCTGCGGAGACCGGAGTCGGTTACCGGAGGCCCCGGGGGAGCGGAGGAAGGTATGTTCATCGTTATTTTTTTACTGTCGGCACTATGGGGGACAATTTTTATATTCTGGAGTTCTCCTTTAAACAGATTTGTAAATTACTTCTATTAAGAAATCTTAATCCTTCCAGTACTTATTAGCTGCTGAATACTACAGAGAAAATTATTTTCTTTTTGGAACACAGAGCTCTCTGCTGACATCACAAGCACAGTGCTCTCTGCTGACATCTCTGTCCATTTTAGGAACTGTCCAGAGTAGGAGAAAATCCCCATAGCAAACATATGCTGCTCTGGACAGTTCCTAAAATGGACAGATATGTCAGCAGAGAGCACTGTGCTTGTGATGTCAGCAGAGAGCTCTGTGTTCCAAAAAGAAAAGAATTTCCTCTGTAGTATTCAGCAGCTAATAAGTACTGGAAGGATTAAGAGTTTTTAATTGAAGTCATTTACAAATCTGTTTAACTTTCTGGCACCAGTTGATTTAAAAAATAAAAAAAGTTTTCCCTTTAGCTAAGTATACATGTATTAGTGGAATGGAAGAATAGCCATTGGCATGGCATGGCTTCTACTTTGAGTCTTTTTATTAGCCCAGTGTTTCCCAACCAGGGTGCCTCCAGCTGTTGCAAAAACTACAACTCCCAGTTGATAAAAAAAAAAAAATAAGTTTTCCCTTTAGCTAAGTATACATGTATTAGTGGAATGGAAGAATAGCCATTGGCACGGCATGGCTTCTACTTTGAGTCTTTTTATTAGCCCAGTGTTTCCCAACCAGGGTGCCTCCAGCTGTTGCAAAAACTACAACTCCCAGTTGATAAAAAAAAAAAAAAAAAGTTTTCCCTTTAGCTAAGTATACATGCATTAGTGGAATGGAAGAATAGCCATTGGCACGGCATGGCTTCTACTTTGAGTCTTTTTACTAGCCCAGTGTTTCCCAACCAGGGTGCCTCCAGCTGTTGCAAAACTACAACTCCCAGCATGCCCGGACAGCCAACGGCTGTCCGGGCATGCTGGGAGTTGTAGTTTTGCACCAAGTGAAGGCACCCTGGTTGGAAAACATTGGCTAAGCCTATAGTTGTTCTTCAATATGACCCAAAATTTTTAGTAGCCATTTTCATATAGATGTTGATCTACTATGTTTTTTTTTTTCGCAATATCCTTACCGTCCTATTAAATTATATGTTGTACTGCTATACTGGATGTGCACTTATAACCTACCATAATGTAGAGTGTTTTTCTGCTTTGTTATCTCATAAACAGCAATAAAAAAATTGATTTGTTGCCCAGAATTTTTTATACAATTGGTTGCCTGGTTTTGGATTGTAACAGCAAATGTGCCAATCCCCAAGCCTCTTATTAACAAATTACAGCCCCGCAGCAAATAGCCATCAGTCCCCTAACTACAGAGGCATTCCGCACCACACTTATAGGTCCCACAACAAAACAAGGCTTATCTTGGCTTGTGATGCAGAATGTGGACATTATGGAGAGGTCCTGTGTATTTAGGGTGTGTCAGCCCTGTTCCCGTACACAGCTACACGTTGTTCACTTGTTACCTGACACACAACACTCTGCATTGTCTACAGTGATTGGAACGGAAGACCCGGAGCAAAATCGATCGTTTTTAGTTATTTTCTATCTATCTATTTTTTTTTTTTTTTTTTATCAGGATGCAAAGATTGACTTTGGGTTTTTATTTGCCATGGACGGCGATCAAGTTCAAACTCCAATGAATCAGACGAGGCCATCGACAGCCGGGGTGAGAGCTGGGGGATTTTCTGTATTTTACTGTAGTTGTGACTGGTCATATATTTGGTGGATCCATATGGGAAGGAATGGTCGTGGTATAATATCATGTATGAATGGAGACTTCTAGAGATGAGCGAACTTACAGTAAATTCGATTCGTCACGAACTTCTCGGCTCGGCGGTTGCTGACTTTTCCTGCATAAATTAGTTCAGCTTTCCGGTGCTCCGGTGGGCTGGAAAAGGTGGATACAGTCCTAAGAAAGAGTCTCCTAGGACTGTATCCACCTTTTCCAGCCCACCGGAGCACCGGAAAGCTGAACTAATTTATGCAGGAAAAGTCAGCAACCGCCGAGCCGAGAAGTTCGTGACGAATCGAATTTACTGTAAGTTCGCTCATCTCTAGAGACTTCTGATTTGGGAACCTTGGGATTCCATTAAAGGGGTACTTTTCTGGATAACAATGTTTTTTCAAATCAACTTGTGCCAGAAAAATATACAGATTTGTAATTTTTTATTTTTATTTTTTTTAAATGGCAGAGGAAACACTGATCTAAATGATAGGGGATAAGTTGCCCTCGCACGCAGCACCCCGCTCTCATCAGGCCCTGGAGTGAACATCCGCTCCGGGTCTCATGACGGGGCCGGTGATCGTGACGTCACAGCTGTCTTGCCCCCTGCCATAGACTTACATTGAGGGGCGGAGTGTGATGTCACATGGGGGCGGAGCCATGACGTCACGATACTCCGGCCCTGTGATCGGCAGTCATCAGACCCGGAGCGATGTTCGCTCCGGGGCCTGATGAGAGCGGGGTGCTGCATGCGAGATTGCGGGGGTCCCCAGCGGCGGGACCCTGCGCGATCAGTCAACTTATCCCCTATCCTTTATATAGGGGATAAGTTGTAAGCACGGTAGTACCCCTTTAATCTTGGAACATCCCCATAGCATGTGTCCTAGGTCCACTTCAGCTACTTAGCACTTAGGACAGTTAGATTCATTTCTTTTACCAATGTTATATAAAAATTTAGGTGTATATGGCTATATGGCTATGTCTATTCACTTTTTTTATCAGTGATACTTTATGTTTATTGCAGATCAATTAATCTTTCTAAAAACTTCTCCCCACTCCATTTCATCTAAACTTCCCACCTCCTCAGACCATTTCTTTCTGCTTTAAAGGGGTACTCCCATGGAAAACTTTTATTTTTAAATTAACTGGTGCCAGAAAGTTAAACAGATTTGTAACTCACTTCTATTAAAAAAAAATCTTAATCCTTCCAGTACTTTTTAGTTTCACAATGTTTTTATTGAATTTTATAAACTCCTTCCACTACTTTTTAGGGACTGTATACTAAAGAGAAATCCAAAAAAGAAATGCATTTCCTCTGATGTCATGACCACAGTGCTCTCTGCTGACCTCTGCTGTCCATTTTAGGAACTGTCCAGAGCAGCATATGTTTGCTATGGGGATTTTTCCTGCTCTGGACAGTTCCTAAAATGGACAGCAGAGGTCAGCAGAGAGCATTGTGGTCATGACATCAGAGGAAATGCATTTATTTTTCGGATTTCTCTTTAGTATACATCCCATAAAAAGTACTGGAAGGATTAAGATTTTTTTAATAGTGATTGTGATTTACAAATCTGTTTAACTTTCTGGCACCAGTTGATTTAAAAATAAGTTTTCCACGGGAGTACCCCTTTGAGTCCTCTCCCTACCAAGGAGGCTTTAACCAGTCCCCGATAGAGCTTATACTTACAGATTTGTAAATTACTTCCAATAAAAAATCTTAATCCTTCCAGTACTTATCAGCTGTTGTATGCTCCAGGGGAAATTGTGTAGTTCTTTTTAGTCTGACCACAGTGCTCTCTGCTGACACCTCTGTCCGGAACAGGAGAGGTTTGCTATGGGGATTTGCTCCTACTCTGTACAGTTCCTGACACGGACAGAGGTGACAGCAGAGGTCATAACTCACCTTCCTCTATAGTATACAGCAGCTGAGAAGTACTGGAATGATTCATTTCCAAATCTGTTTAACTTTCTGGAGCCAGTTGATATGAATAAAAAAAATTGTTTTCCAGAGTACCCCTTTAAAACAGTGTTTCCCAAGCACGGTCCTCAAGTACCCTCTTCAGGTCATGTTTTTAGGATCTCTAAAGGGTACGAACACACTACGTTTCTGCCCCCGTTAATCGTATCTGTTGGCATCCTGCCGAAAATGGGACGCTGATATATACAGTACTTTTAACAGGAGCAGCGGACCCCATTCACTTTTATAATGATTCAGTCCGGAGTGTGTTCAATATTTTAAACTGACTCATAATGGGGGCTGTTGCGCTAGGGGTGACTCCGTTTGGCCATAGAAGTAAATGGGGTCCGCTGCTCCTGTTAACCGTATACATGGGCATCCCGTTTAAGGTAGGATGCCGACGGTTACGATTAACGGGGGAAGAAATGTAGTGTGGAACCCTTAGTCTTTCAGAGTTCATATAATCGGGGTGACACCTAATGGAAACTAAGGAAATCCTGAAAACATGACCTGTTGTGGGTACTTGAGAAACGCACTTGGGAAACACTGCGCTTTAGGAAAAGCGAAACTGGGAAATCAAACCATTATGATTATTATTATTATTATTATTATTATTTATATATAATATATATATATATATTTTTTTTATCTAGCGTCCTTGGTTCCCACTTTACATATGATAATGGTAACATTACAAAACACTAAAACACTAACGTAAGAACATTTAGCATTATACAGACTAACTTGCGGACTGACACAAAGGGGGAGCGGGCACTGCCTGCAAGGGCTTACAATCTATAGGGAGAGGGGAAGGAAACAGTAGGTGAGGGGGAAGCAGGTCATTTGTGGGCAGATTGTGAAGCAGCCATTCATTACAGAGTATAACTAAAAGCAGTGAATATGTAATGAGCTCAATGAATGTCTGCAAGCATTGAGGGTCAAGGTGGCGGTTGAATGGGCTAAATTCCTTAAAGGGTTACTCCGCCCCTAGACATCTTATCCCCTATACAAAGGATAGGGGATAAGATGTCTGATCGCGGGGGACCCCCGTGATCTCGGCTGTGGCACCCCAGATATCCGGTGCACGGAGCGAACTTCGCTCCGTGCCGGATGAATGGCGATGCGGGGTGGAGGCTTGTGATGTCACGGTCACGCCCCACTTGTGACATCATGGCCATGCCCCCTCAATGCAAGTCTATAGACTTGCATTGAGGGGGCGTGGCCATGATGTCACGAGCGGGGCGTGACTGTGGTGTCACGAGCCTGCCGCGCTGCACCCGACGCTCTAAACAAACGCCGAGTTCAGCAGGGAGATCGCGGGGTTCCCCCTTGGCGGGACCACCACGATCAGACATCTTATCCCCTATCCTTTGGATAAGGGGGTAAGATGTCTAGGGGCAGAGTATTGATGGCCTAGCCTCAGGATAGACCTTGCATAATTGATGGGTGAGGGTCCGACACTAGCATTCCTGCTGATCAGCTGTACTAATGTTATTCACAGAGCTGGACACAAACAGCGCCACACATTGTGTAGTGGCTGTGCTGAATTACTGCAGCTCCCATTCGCTTCAATGAGAGCCACTAGACAACATACAGAGCTGTCCGCTTCCGACTCCACTCACTTGTGGGCTCTAATCAACAGAGATGGTGCCAGAGCCCAGATATTAATATAATATCCTGAGAATAGGTCATTGATAAAAAAAAACTCTTTAATGGTCTATTCACACGTACAGTATTCTGCGCAGATTTGATGCGCAGGATTTTCTGCTGCAAATTTCAATGTAAACTGAATGACTGAACACAGCTTGCAATCCTGCGCATCAAATCTGCGCAGAATACTGTACATGTGAATAGACCCTAAGGGTACGTTCACACGTACGCAGATTTGATGCACAGGATTTTCTGCTGCAGATTTCAATGTAAACTAAATGACTAAACTAAATGAGCACAGCTTCTAATCTGCAGTTAAAAATCCTGTGCATCAAATCTGCGCAGGATCCTGAACGTTTGAATGTACCCTAAGGGTACGTTCACACGCGCGGATTTTTTATCGGGGTTTCCGCTGCATATTTGAAAGTGGGCAGGCTCTTCTCGGCTGTCTGCAGCAGATTTTCCGCGGCGGAATTTACGCTGCGGAAAATACGTCACAGTCCCTACTGACTTCAATGGGGCTTGCGGCGGATTTTCCGCAGTGTACATTCTGCCGCAGAAAATCTGCTGCGGACAGCCGAGAAGAGCCCGCCCACTTTCAAATACGCAGCGGAAAACCCGCTAAAAAACGTACCCTAAAGGGGTATTCTAACCTGAAGCATTTATCAGCATTTATCACCTATGCACTGGATGAGTGATGGGTGCCACATCGGTGGGGTTCCGATTAATGGGTCCAGCAGAATGCTGTGAACAGTTTCATTAGTGCCATAAGCTTTAGATCAAACAACAGGGCACATACCACTGCAATCTTCAAACTCCTCTTAGCTGTGGCCTTGAAGTCCAGAGGAAGCGGGGATTGGGGTCCTCCATTCTAGTAATTTTAGGGTCTCATGGATCGGACATTGACTATTACCATAGGTGAAACATGCTTTGCTTCTGTCTGGAATGTCCCAGGAAGTAGATATGAATAGGAAAATAATGTCAGGACAAATAATTTTAGCGCTGAATACAAAGCTATCAGAATATGTTTCTCCTCAATGAGGAAATCTATTCAGAATTGAAACGACTAAGATACTATATGTGGTAGCCGGGTGTGTGGTGCAGGGCAGATGTTATTACCCTAGGGGCAGATGGCATTAACCCCTTGTATTTGTGACGCCAGGGCATGGTTTAGCCTATAACCACCCGAAGGTATACTGCTGGATCCTGGGCAATGCACGGGAGGCAATAAAGACTCAGATGCCAAGTTACAGACAACGGTAGCTTTACTGAGGGTAGACAGATGGTAAAGTCTATGCAGTACAGCCAGAGCCCAAGGAGGTGACCAGTGACACAGAGACCTTAAAGGGGTACTCCCGTGGACATTTTTTTTTTTTAAATCAACTGGTGCCAGAAAGTTAGACAGATTTTTAAATCACTTAAAATCTTAATCCTTCCAGTACTTTTTAGGGGCTGTATACTAAAGAGAAATCCAAAAAAGAAATGCATTTCCTCTGACATCATGACCACAGTGCTCTCTGCTGACCTCTGCTGTCCATTTTAGGAACTGTCAAGAGCAGGAGAAAATCCCCATAGCAAACATATGCTGCTCAGTACAGGTCCTAAAATGTACAGCAGAGGTCAGTCAGAGAGCACTGTGGTCATGACATCAGAGGAAGTGCATATCTTTTTTGGATTTCTCTTTAGTATACAGCCCCTCAAAAATGCTGGAAGGATTAAGATTTTTTAATAGAAGTGATTTACAAATCTGTTTAACTTTCTGGCACCAGTTGATAAAAAAAAAAATTTCCACGGGAGTTTAAGGGCTTGCTGGGACTTGTAGTAGGACTGGACAATTGAATGCAGACCACGCTGACAGATGACAGGGACTGACTTGACTTGACTCATAAAGCTGTGACTTTATCTTACTTGACTTGATGGTGGCTGCAGGACTGGACTTTGAGGTCTCCAACACTCTGGACACACACACTAGACAAGACTGCACTGGACCTCAGTAGGAAGCAAGAGCTAAGAGAGAGAAGCTCCACCCAGGGCTTATATGGGAGAGACTAGCAGGGAGCCCATAGGTCACTCTTGGGGTCACCTGGTCACTGGTACCTCCTGGGTAACAATCACATGGTATAACTCTTAAAGCAACATTACATTTTATAGCACATTACATGGTAAAACATCTTTACAATGGGGAAACAAGTGCAGGGGGCCTTGGGGAAACTGAAGGAGGCTGCCTGATAGGACAGCAGGAGCACGGGGCAACACCTCCCGTACTGGGTCACCACATTGTGGTGAGCTTGTGGGGATGTAGGGTAGGTAGGGTATAGCTGTGCAGTAATGAAAGGGTGCTTGATTAACCCTTAACTGTCATGACGCCAGGGTGCGGGTTCTTCCTCTGTATATATATATATATATATATATATATATATATATATATCCTACCGCCACCCGCCCCAGGAACAATAGGGAGGAATAAAGGATTGTCCACAACCGGAGGTTTAGTAAACTGGAAATAACTTTACTGCAACGTTTATGCAGGTTAGCAGTAGTAACAGTCTTTACAGAGGACCGGACTTAAGTTCCTAACAGTTGGTTGGGACCTTGTAGGGAATATAAGCTCTGAGGCTTGTTTTACGCTGTTCCACTGAATTTAGGGTTTGGTTTAATGTTCAGTAGTCACGTAGATTTAGGATTGAGTTTAATTGAACTCGCGGTTTAGTATTCGGCTGAAGTTAGCAGGCCTCAGGCCTAAGTCCTCTTGCAGAGTTGTACAGAGTGATGCTTTCTCTAGAAATCATCAGGAGCAAGAGGGTGATCATTGGATACAGCGCCCTTATATGGCAAGGGGGCAGGCTCATAGCTTATTGGTTCCACCAACTGTCAGTCCCTTCACAAAGCATTGTGGTACAACATGTGACCCACTCACATGACCTGGAAGGTCCTTAAAGGAGTAGTCCAGTGGTGATTCAGTGGTGAGCAACTTATCCCCTATCCTAAGGATAGGGGATAAGTTGCAGATCGCGGGGGGTCCGACCCCTGGGGCCCCCGCGATCTCCTGTACGGAGCCCCGACAGCCCGCTGGAAGGGGGCGTGATGACCTCCGCACGAGGCGGCGGCCGACACGCCCCCTCAATACAACTCTATGGCAGAGCCGAAGCGCTGCCTTCGGCAATCTCCAGCTCTGCCATAGAGATGTATTGAGGGGGCGTGTCGGCCGCCGCCTCGTGCGGGGGTCGACACCCGCTATCTCGGCGGAGAGCCGGGGCCCCGTACAGAGAGATCGCAGGGGGCCCCAGCGCTCGGACCCCCTGCGATCTCAAACTTATCCCCTATCCTTAGGATAGGGGATAAGTTTTTCACCACTGGACTACCCCTTTAAGCTTAACCTAACAGCAGGCTTAGTAGTCATGTGACCTAAGGTCCTGGAAGTACTATACATATCTATAAATTATATACATATTATACATACCAAACATATAAAATTAAAGAAGGAAGAGGTGACAAGGGGTTATCCCACTAGGAGGATGGGGACTTAGCACACAAGCTACGGTACAACGTACGGTACCGGGACACCACAACATATACATGACAGCTATCCCTAAATCATACAGTGATACCACACAAACCCCTGGAACAGTAGTATATCAAACACTTGATGCATTTTGAAGCAGATCTTTTATTTCAGGGTTATCCTCAGGATAGGCCTTTAAAATGTGATCATAGGGAGCTAAAACCCCGTAACCTCACCGATCAGCTGTTTTCCAGAGCTGTGGCCCCAGCTCTACTCACTACTCAGTGAACAGAACTGGAAGCAGGTGGCTCCGTACATTGTGTAGTGGTAAGGTGGTAAGACTCTGCTCCCAGTCACTCAGTATGACCCAAATATAATGTACGGAGCCGTTGGCTACCGGCTCAGTATACTTTGTATTGCAAGTTCTGTGGCTCTGGCAAGCTGATCAGTGAGGGTGCGGATTTTAGTATCTCACTGTGTGATGTCCTATCTTGGAAGACCAGTAAACCCCAGTATACGCTGAGTATTCTTCTATAAGCAGACACGCCGGGCTACCCACAGCAGCCCTGTAAGTGCAGTAAGGTTTGGAAGTGGAGCCAGCGTGACTGTGATGTGCAGGCCCCACCTCCAAAACTCACTGCGCACACAGGGCTGTTGCGGGGAAGTCCTGACTGCCTGCCCATAGAAGAGTATGCAGCGTGTTTTCTGTAGCGCAGTGTGAAATATGCTGCATATACGCATTGTGTGACCCTACCTTTAAACTGACTAGAGTACACAGCACCAACCATTTAATTCTTCAGTCTCTTGTGACCCAATGAGGTTGCACCTAGTCTGTGGTAGAAAGGCAATTCACTCTTGGTGCAATCATTTAGAAGTGACTAATATTTAAAGAATCATAGTTATGGGGACCCAGGGAGAAGGCCTCAGGTTACCAGTAGTGTTGCTCGCGAATATTCGCAATTCGAATATTATTCGCGAATATCGCATATTCGCGAATTCACGAATTTCGCGAATATAGCGCTATATATTCGTAATTACGAATATTCGTTTTTTTTTTGTTTTTTTTTTTTTTTTCTTCACAGTACACATCACAGTGATCATCCCTCTCTGCTTCCAGCTTGTGTGGTGTAAAGAAGGCTGTAATACTACTGTGTGAGACTGGCGTGCACATTTTCGCATATGCGAATTTCCACATATGTTAATTTTCGCATGCGCGTATTTTCGCATACGCGAAAATAAAACGAGGATATAACGAATATGCGAATATTCGCGAATATATGACGAATATTCGTCCATATATTCGCGAATATTCGCGAATTCGAATATGGCCTATGCCGCTCAACACTAGTTACCAGCAGTCTAGAATCCCATCTCTTGGGAATAGAGGGCACATATACTGCTATTGCTTACACAATAGTCAATTGTCCCATTTCTAGGGATCCACTGGATTCCTGCCCAGCCCCTGGTAGTCTACATATCTCTTTCCGAGTCTCCATTGATTGGATGTCCATTCAATAGAATAAAGACACATAACCATATTGTTTTTAAAGTGAATATTCTATTGAATATAAAAGTGTCCGTAAACTGTTCTGAAGTGATGTAATGTGTGAATATCTGTAATTCCAGCTGATAGAACTGCATGTCTATCTTGTGCCAGAAGATTTATGGAACCCAAAATTAAATAAAGTTTCTCTCGATGTGATCTGGAAATTTATTTCACTTGGATTTATCAGGTAAGAAAATTTGGGTCCTAACCTACAAATGTAATGTTATGACCACAGAATTATCGCTATTGGCTTACTTCTTACATCCGATTCTAGTTATACTGTATCTATATAGTGGACATCCATATTTGAAACATTTTCCACAGAGAAACTTTTTTTTTCACAGTCCACGGATTTAAAGGGGTATTCCAGGATTCTTTTATTTGACTATGCTACAGGGGCTGTAAAGTTAGTGTAGTTCATAATATAGTGTCTGTACCTGTGTGTGATGGTTTTCTCACAATTCTTCTGTGATTATCGCCCCAATATTTATTTTTAACAGCATACAAAATTACTCATGTCTCTGGATTTCCCAGGTTGCAATGCGGCCAAGACCTGATATCACTAGTCAGAGGGAGCCTGTCCTGCTTCAATTTTGCAACAGCTATAGGCACCCTGATTAGGCCCCCTGGTTAGAAAACACTGTGTTTCAATGGGTGTGGTGGCTGATGTGTGGGCGGAAGGAAAGTGATCTCATACTTGCAAGCATGGAACTGTGGGATGTGTAGTTTAGAGAACAAAATGCAACAGGAAATGCCTAGTTTTGTCAGGTAAGTACTAAAATCACCTTATGGTGGATAACCCCTTTAAAGGTTCAGATCGCTGGGGGGTCCGACCGCTGGGGGCCCCCGCGATCTCCTGTACGGCGCCCCGACAGCCCGCGGCAAGGGGGCGTGTTGACCACCACACGAAGCGGCGGCTGACACGTCCCCTCAAAACAACTCTATGACAAAGCCGGAGCGCTGCCTTCGGCAATCTCTGGCTCTGCCATACAGTTGTATTGAGGGGGCGTGTCGGTTGCCGCTTCGTGCGGTGGTCAACACACGCCATCTGGACAGCGAGCTGGGGCCCTGTTCAGAGAGATCGCGGGGGGGGGGGGGGCAGTGGTCCTTAGGATAGGGGATAAGTTTTTCACCACTGGACTTCCCCTTTAACCCCTTAAGGATGCAGGACGTAAATGTACGTCCTGGTGCAGTGGTACTTAACGCACCAGGACGTACATTTACGTCCTGTGCATAACCGCGGGCATCGGAGCGATGCCCGTGTCATGCGCGGCTGATCCCGGCTGCTGATCGCAGCCAGGGACCCGCCGGCAATGGCCGACGCCCGCGATCTTGTGGTCGTCCGCCATTAACCCCTCAGGTGCCGGGATCAATACAGATCCCGGCATCTGCGGCAGTGCGCGATTTGAATGAATGATCGGATCGCCCGCAGCGCTGCTGCAGGGATCCGATCATTCAGAACGCCGCACGGAGGTCCCCTCTCCTTCCTCCGTGCGGCTCCCGGCGTCTCCTGAAGATAGCCGATAACACTGATCTGTTCTATGTCCTATACATAGAACAGATCAGTATTAGCAATCATGGTATTGCTATGAATAGTCCCCTATGGGGACTATTCAAGTGTAAAAAAAAAATGTAAAAAAATGTAAAAGTAAAAAAAAAGTTAAAAATCCCCTCCCCCAATAAAAAAGTAAAACGTCCGTTTTTTTCCTATTTTACCCCCAAAAAGCGTAAAAAATAAATTTTATAGACATATTTGGTATCGCCGCGTGCATAAATGTCTGAACTATTAAAATAGAATGTTAATGATCCCGTATGGTGAACGGCGTGAACGAAAAAAAAAAAAGTCCAAAATTGCTACTTTTTTAATACATTTTATTTAAAAAAAAATTATAAAAAATTTATTAAAAGTTTTTTTATATGCAAATGTGGTGTAAAAGAAAAGTACAGATCATGGCGCAAAAAATGAGCCCCCATACCGCCGCTTATACGGAAAAATAAAAGAGGTCATCAAAATAAAGGGATTATAAACGTACTAATTTGGTTAAAAAGTTTGTGATTTTTTTTAAGCGCAACAATAATAGAAAAGTATGTAATAATGGGTATCATTTTAATCGTATTGACCCTCAGAATAAAGAACACACGTCATTTTTACCGTTAAATTGTACGGCGTGAAAACGAAACCTTCCAAAATTAGCAAAATTGCGTTTTTCGTTTTAATTTCCCCACAAAAATAGTGTTTTTTGGTTGCGCCATACATTTTATGATATAATGAGTGATGTCATTACAAAGGACAACTGGTCGCGCAAAAAACAAGCCCTCATACTAGTCTGTGGATGAAAATATAAAAGAGTTATGATTTTTAGAAGGCGAGGAGGAAAAAATGAAAACGTAAAAATTAAATTGTCTGAGTCCTTAAGGCCAAAATGGGCTGAGTCCTTAAGGGGTTAAAGGGGTACTCCGGTGAAAACCTTTTTTCTTTTAAATCAACTGGTGGCAGAAAGTTAAACAGATTTGTAAATTACTTCTATTAAAAAATCTTAGTCCTTCCTGTACTTATTAGCTGCTGAATACTACAGAGGAAATTCTTAGGTCTGTGAAAGCCATATTGAAAAAAATCTAGTTAGTTCTTGCAGGCAGGGTTATACCATGTAAGCAGAGTATATTGTATTTTTCAGGGTACAGCCTGATATGAAGCTACGGACGCTGAGAGACAGCCTTTCTGAATTCCTTGGAGAAGATACTGTCACAGACAAGTTTGTGTTCTTGAAAAGTGTTGGGAGCAGTCTCGCTGTGGTAATTTACTATTATATGGTCCCCAGATCCTGGTGTTCATAATGACCAATCTAGCTTGTGATGTCATAGCCACGCCCCTCATGACGTCACACCCCACACCTTCAATGCAAGTCTATGGGAGGGGGCGTGACCGCCGTCACGCCCCCTCCCATAGACTTGCATTGAGGGGGTGGGACGTGACATCACGAGGGGCGTGGCTATGACATCACAAGCTCCTGACACTGGCTCCAGCATTCGGAACAGTTTGTCCCAAACGCTGAGCAGTGGAGTACCCCTTTAAGTTCACAACAGAGTAATACTACTGTTTATGTCAGATGTATAAATCGGAAGCATTCCCTAACATATCTTACCGATGTATACACTAGGTGATGGCGATGGCCTACTGTATAGGAAAGGGCAGTTATTTGTGCTTTCCTATACAGTTACAAAATGAAGGTATTCCAGCACAAACACCCTGATAGAGGCCAAAAGGAGACACTTTAAGCGTTCATCAGGTCAAAAGGGATCCTATGGCTATATTCATAGAGTTCATAGGTTTTGCTAAATCTTCCCCTCAGACTCCGATCGATCAAGACTCAGAGAGACATATCAAAAGTAGTTGTTTTTTTTAATGACAGTAGCCATTTAAAGGGACTGTCTCATGGGGATTCGAAAGCTGCAGATGATCATATATTTCTCCTGCAGTGGATCACTGTAGGGAAAATCTAATTTTACAGGCTGGCTATGCAAATGAATAGTCTACCAGATTTAGAGCTGCTATTTCTTTGCATTACCATCTTGTAAAACCTGACTTAAAGGGTTAAAGGGTTTGTTTTTAATATTTTCCTGGGGATGTTGTAAAAAAATGAAAAAAAAACAACTAAAAAACGGGTTACTTACTTACCCCATTCCCCTGCAACTCCCATTAAAAGGACTTCCAATCCCTGGCTGCTCATCTCTTCTCCCTACTTTCAAGAGAAGTGGGAGCTGAAAATTCCTCCTCAGAACTGTGGTGCTTAGTTGAGCGGGAAGGTTCTGCTTTGACCTCTTGTATCAGAAGCAGGGAGAAAAGACAAGCAGCAGAGGAGTGGAAGTTCCTTACATGGGAGTTGCAGGGGACTGAGGTAGGTAGGTATCTTTTTTTTTTCTCTATAAAACACCCCCAGCAAAATATAAAAATTGTTATGCTGCAATACCCCTTTAATTTGGCCAAATACATATTACAGTTATTGGCCGTGCAGTCATTCAGCCGACTGCTATCGTATTGGCATACGCAGCCTGATTACATGGTGTTCCATTTTCTGGTTTATCTAGCAATCCTTGATCCTGGCAACATCATTTAATTGTTTTGTTGCCAAATATTTGCACAGTTTCCCGGAGATGTGGTTTCACAAGTGTTACACAATTCCTGTTTAGACTATTGACACTGAGTTTTCCATTCATATCTATGCAGCAGAGCAGGAGGATATTGGCCTCACACTACACATCAATTACTGGAGTCTCGTTGAGATTCTTATTGTATTATATTATGAAGAAAGTGAGAGCGCGATGGATGAATAGCTTCTTACTCAACCGACATGTAACAGTGGGTCTCATTTATCAGAGCTAACAGGAAAACTGACATGGTTGCTTACAGCCTGTAAGGGGGTGAATGTTATAACTCTGCTTAAAGGGGTATTCTGGTGTAAAACTTATTTTTTTTTTTTTAAATCAACTGGTGCCAGAAAGTTAAACAGATTTGTAAAATCTTAATCCTTCCAGTACTTATTAGCTGCTGAATACTACAGATGAAATTTTTTTTCTTTTTGGAACACAGAGCTCTCTGCTGACATCACGAGCACAATGCTCTCTGCTGACATCTCTGTCCATTTTAGGAACTGACCAGAGGCAGCATAGGTTTGCTATGGGGATTTTCTCCTACTCTGAACAGTTCTTAAGATGGACAGACGTGTCAGCAGAGAGCACTGTGCTCGTGATGTCAGCAGAGAGCTCTGTGTTATAAAAAGAAAAGAATTTCCTCTGTAGTATTCATCAGCTAATAAGTACTGGAAGGATTAAGATTTTTTTAATAGAAGTAATTTACAAATCTGCTTAACTTTCTAGCACCAGTTGATTTAAAAAAAATAAAAATAAAAAACAGTTTTCCACCGGAGTACCCCTTTAAAGGAGAACTATCATGCAGGACAACCTATCCCCTATTCAAAGGATAGGGGATAAGTTTTAGATTGCGGGACACTTCTGAAAAGGAAGTTGTTTAATATTCTAGTGGAATCCACATACACAACAATGGTGAAGGAGAAGAGAGAAACCGGGAAGTGGTGTCCGCACTGCTGGTAGGTAGGTAGGGATCAACGAGGATCGGGAACCTGAGGTTATGGAAAATATCCTTTATTTTGTTCACACAACGTGTTTCTGGGCGTAAACCCTTTCATCAGGCGCGATGAAAGGGTTTACGCCCAGAAACGCGCTGTGTGAACAAAATAAAGGATATTTTCCAAAACCTATGGTTCCCGATCCTCGTTGATCCCTACCTACCTACCAGCAGTGCGGACACCACTTCCCGGTTTCTCTCTTCTCCGTCTTCCTTGTTCAATGCCGATGCTTTCGGTGTGGGAAGTCCATTTCCTTGGAGCGCCCTTGTAAGTGTTTTGCCTGGAATTTGCACAACCTCTCCAGGTGAGCACGTTTCCTTCATCCATGTCCTTCTACCTTATGGTATTGATCCCGCACAAGGAAGCGCTTGCTCTCCATTTGTGTATACACAACAATGGTAATGCGTATGAACAGATGTCCGCTGCCCACCGGCTCATCAGTGAATTGTGTAGATCAAGGTAGCTTCAAGTGTCGACGCCGACTCAGCTGGGCGCAGGAACAACTCACAGAACAACCGAAGGTGGAGATAAAAACTTTATTCCCAAGATGCAACGCGTGAAACGCGTTGCATCTTGGGAATAAAGTTTTTATCTCCATCTTCGGCTGTTCTGTGAGTTGTTCCTGCGCCCAGCTGAGCAGGCGTCTACTTTCCTTACTTTTAGACCGCTTTGATAAATGAGTGACCCACTTTCTTTCAACCATAACAAGCTAGGCTTAAAGGGGTACTCCACCCCTAGACATCTTATCCCCTATCCAAAGGATAGGGGATAAGATGTCAGATCGCCAGGGTCTCGCTGCTGGGGACCCCCGGGATTTCGGCTGCGGCAACCCGCTATCATTACTGCACAGAGCAGACTCGCTCCGTGCGTAATGACGGGCAATACAGGGGCCGGAGCATCGTTACG
>NC_079195.1:210719040-210779040 GCF_029499605.1 Hyla sarda | reverse complement strand
ATATTAATCTGCTACTCCCCACCACATGGGGTTAGCGGCACATGTGCACTCTTGGGCCAGGGCCATATACGATGATATACACACAGCACATAATGGCACCGTGCTGAAGAGCAGAAGATGAAAAAACAAATATATATATATACATACATACATATACAAAGGAAGAAAAAGCCTTGGCACAGGTGCGTCTGACCACGGGTGTATTCTCAAGGGAAGTAGGAACGGAATACATAGACCAGCCGACAGGCAGAATGGTGCATCAAGGGCCCCTGTGCACCATGACCAGCATTTGCAAACCTGGATTTATCTATTTTTCATGGGAATGGCGCTGGCAGAATCAGTTGCCTATTAGCGCACACCAGTTGGTAAATTCTAATACTTTTGAGGTTGTGTGGTTCTTACTATATGCTGGTGTATGATACCGTAGGTGCTCTGTACATGTTCCACATCTGATCATATGTTTTTACAGTTTGGTGATACTTCTTTTAGACATCTAGCAGAGCCAGCTCACTACCAGCCTCCGCCGCCTCCACCACCTCTACTAGATTTCCCGACTATTGAATCTCCAAAATCCCAGATTCCTTCACACAGTAAGTACTGATGATTTACTGTGCATTTTTGGTGCATGGTGTGGCATCATAGTTACATAGTTAGTGCGGTCAAAAAAAGACATATGTCCATCAAGTTCAACCAGGGAATAAAGTTTTTAACAGAGGCCACACCCCTTTTGTCAGGCAATGGGAAACAGGTGTCTAAAAACTGTCTAAAAATCATAATAAAGTAACTTGAAAAACTTTTGACATGTCATAGCAACATGTCAAAAGTTTTGATCAGCGAGAGGCTGAGCGTCCAGACCTCCACTGATCAGGAGAACAAAGCCTGCAGAAGACCGCACGGCCGCATGCTCCTTTCCCTGCTCTGTGTCACGTGATCGAGACACGCTCCATAGACTTACATATAGAGACTGTCTCGATCGAGTGACACAGAGCCTGGAGAAAACTTGTTGACTGTGAAGTCGTTCTCCTGATGGGTGGAGGTTTGAACACACAGACCCCGTCAATCAAAACTATTGAGATGTAGCTTGGACATGTCGAAAAGTTTTTCTAGGTGACAGTGCCCATTTAAGTCACTTTTTTGGTGCAAATTATCCCACAATTCTGGCGCATATGCTATTGTAAATCTTTCCTAATGTATCAAAAAAAATAGTAAAATGCACTGTTATTGACAAGTGAGTGTAAGGTCCCATTTACACGGCTGAATTCCCGCACGTAAACCGGTGGAAAAATTGTGCTTGGAAATTCTCCTACCATGAAGTTAAAGGGGTATTCCAGGAAAAAACTTATATATATATCAACTGGCTCCAGAAAGTTAAACAGATTTGTAAATTACTTCTATTAAAAAATCTTAATCCTTCCAATAATTATCAGCTGCTGAAGTTTAGTTATTCTTTTCTGTCTGGCAACAGTGCTCTCTGCTGACATCTCTGCTTGTCTCGGGAACTGAACAGAGTAGAAGAGGTTTGCTATGGGATTTGCTTCTACTCTGGACAGCTCACGAGACAGGTGTCATCAGAGAGCACTTAGAAAAGAACAACTCTACTTCAGCAGCTCATAAGTACTGAAAGGATTAAGATTTTTTAATAAAGTAATTTACAAACCTGTTTAACTTTCCGGAGCCAGTATATATATATATATATATATATATATATATATATATATATATATATATATATATAAAACATTTTTTCCTGGATAACCCCTTTAAGTGCAACAGCACGTGCCAGCATTACAGCGCACAATTTTGGCCTAAGCTAGACAATATACAGATATGCCAAATTAATGGAGCAGCCTAAGTCAATGTGATACATCTGGTGCATTTTTCAATGACTCAGACTTTATTTTATGATTAATTTTGTAGGTGAAACAATTCTGGAAGAGTTAAATATGGTAAAAGAGGAGCGGATCCAGATGGAAAAATCCAGAGAGGAACTAATAAAACGAATAAAGTCTTTGCTAGAGCAACACAAACTCAGACGCCAACAAGGTACCAATCCGTATGTCATGGGTGATCAGACGCTGCTTGTGTTCTCGCTGGACACTCGGATCCTAATGGACATAGGTGTAATGTTTAAAGGGTTGTTAAAGGGGTTATCCAGGAAAAACTTTTTATATATATATATATATATATATATATATATATATATATATATATATATCTCAACTGGCTCCAGAAAGTTAAACAGATTTGTAAATTACTTCTATTAAAAAATCTTAATCCTTTCAGTACTTATGAGCTTCTGAAGTTGAGTTGTTCTCTTCTGTCTAAGTGCTCTCTGATGACACGTGTCTCGGGAACTGCCCAGTTTAGAGGCAAATCCCCATAGCAAACCTCTTCTAAACTGGGCGGTTCCCGAGACACGTGTCATCAGAGAGCACTTAGACAGAAAAGAACAACCTTAACTTCAGAAGCTCATAAGTACTGAAAGGATAAAGATTTTTTAATAGAAGTAATTTACAAATCTGTGTAACTTTCTGGAGCCAGTTGATATATAAAAAAAAGTTTTTTCCTGGATAACCACTTTAAAGTTTCATCAGTGAAGGTTCCTATTGAATGACAGCAAGCAGAGATCTTGAAATCCATGAGAAAGTGATAATGAAAATAGCTGTGATCGACAGGTTTGGAGAAAACTCCAATCCAAATTTAACCCTATAGACTTTGATATCCAATCTGTTGCTCTCCGGCTCTGCAAAACTACATCTCCTAGAGTGGTGTTTCCCAACCAGGGAACGGCTGTTCGGGGATGCTGGGAGAAGTAGTTTTGCAACAGCTGGAGGCACCCTGCTTGGGAAACATTGGATAAGCCTATGGTTGTTCTACTTTTGGTCACAATACGATCCAAAATCTTTAGTTGCCGCTTTCATATACATGTTGTTTCATATACATGTTGATCTACTATGTTTTGCATAACCAAAAAGAAAAGGTACCAGTATAACACTAAATAATGCAACAAAATTAATCTTTATTATATTAAATGCACATACATTTAAAAACACATAAAAACAGAAGATATGGGCATACAAGGATGACAGAATACAGAGAGGAAGATGCAGGCGTCCAGAAAAGTACTAATAAAGTGCATTAATAACAATTATACTATATAAAGAATCTTAAAGGGGTATTCCAGGCAAAAACTTTTTTTTTTTTTTTTTTTTTTATATATATCAACTGGCTCCGGAAAGTTAAACAGATTTGTAAATTACTTCTATTAAAAAAATCTTAATCCTTCCAATAGTTATTAGCTTCTGAAGTTTTCTGTCTAACTGCTCAATGATGATGTCACGTCCCGGGAGCTGTGCATGATGAGAAAATATCCCCATAGGAACTGTACAGCTCCCGGGACGTGAGTCATCAGAGAGCAGTTAGACAGAAAACAACAACTCAACTTCAGAAGCTAATAACTATTGGAAGGATTAAGATTTTTTAATCGAAGTAATTTACAAATCTGTTTAACTTTCCGGAGCCAGTTGATATATATAAAAAAAGTTTTGGCCTGGAATACCCCTTTAATGCACAATCCCAAGGCAAGCAGCATATAGTAATAGGGCAGTAGACCAGTGGTCTTCAACCTGGAGACCTCCAGATGTTGCAAAACTACAATTCCCAGCATGCCCGGACAGCCAACGGCTGTCCGGGCATGCTGGGAGTTGTAGTTTTGCAACATCTGGAAGTCCGCAGGTTGAAGACCACTGCAGTAGTCCCTAATAATACAGGGAAATGTGTGAATCACAACACAAATAGTATAGGAAATAATACATACACAAAATCAGAAGTTACAGATCAATACCTGCCATGTACCCAAAATGGAGACCAGTGCACCTAAACCCCAACGCACGTTTCGCATATGGGCTTCATCAGGGGGTGTGTCATACCCCAGAGGAGGTAAGTATGTATAACACCTAGTAGCCAATAGGTGGATAGTGATGTCACTGACTGACAATCTTGGAGACCAATAGAATGCTGAATAGACAGTTGGAAATCATGAATAGGTCAGTGCCAAATAGATCTAATTGCTCACCGGTGTGTGATGTCATGATCGCGGGTCCTGAGCGCGCCGCAACTTGCACCGACTCCCGCCAGACTTGGCGGTTGACATCATACCGCGATCACATGCAAATTCCTAACCAATGGAGGGAGCGCAGTAAATGGACCAATTGCATTATTTAGTGTTATACTGGTACCTTTTCTTTTTGGTTATGCATTGTGGTCCAGTACACGGCTGATTCTATTTGCCGTCTATTTATGTTATAGGGGTATTCCAGGAAAAAAAAAATGTTTTATATCAACTGGCTCCAGAAAGATAAACAGATTTGTAAATGACTTCTATTAAAAAATCTTAATCCTTTCAATAATTATCAGCTGCTGAAGTTGAGTTGTTGTTTTCTATCTGGCAACAGTGCTCTCTGCTGACATCTCTGCTTGTCTCGGGAACTGCACAGAGTAAAAGAGGTTTGCTATGGGGATTTGCTTCTAAACTGGGCGGTTCCCGAGACACGTGTCATCAGAGAGCACTTAGACAGAAAAGAACAACTCAACTTCAGCAGCTCAGAAGTACTGAAAGGATTAAGATTTTTTAATAGTAAGTAATTTACAAATCTGTTTAACTTTCTGGAGCCAGTTGATATATAAAAAAAGTTTTTTCGTGGATAACCCCTTTTTATCTACTATGTTTCTTTGCAATATCCTTACCGTCCTATGCAATTGTATACTGTACTGCTATACTCAGAGCCGTAGCTTGTAGCTTCAGGGCCCAGATGCAAAATCAGCAACAGGGCCCCATATGCCAATTATTGTACTGCTCTCTTATGGGAAAGATGTGCTTTGGGGCCCCCTTAGGCACCAGGACCCTGGTGCGACTGCTACCTCTGCTACCTCTATAGCTATATGCTGGGAGTTGTAGTTTTGCAACAGCTGGAGGCATCCTGGTTGGGAAACTTGTTGGGAAACACTGCCCTAGAGTCTCATAACACATTGCAGCTATCAGGGCATGCTGGGATTTATAGTTTTGCAACAGTTTTAATGCCAAAGAGTTGGAAATCATCACTTAGACCAGTGCTTTTTAACCAGGGTGTTGCAATCCAGGGTGCCTCCAGCTGTTGCAATCCAGGGTGCCTCCAGCTGTCCAGGCATGCTGGGAGATGTAGTTTTGCAAAAGCAGGAGGCACGCTGGTTGGGATAAACTGGTCTAAACCCTAATTGTTGGGTATTAAAACTAACCCCACTGCTAGCTGGGAAATGGAAAGGTTAGGGAATGCTAGGAAATAATTACCATTTAAATCTCTTTAAATATATATGAGCCCAAAAAAGTCTTAAAAAAACAGAGTCCAAGAACTCATAAAGTTCCTGGGCCTTAGTAAATAAAGTGGGGATGCAAGTAGGCAAAAAAGGAAACAATTGACCAAAATCGCTTTGGCATTTAAATATAGAATTTTTTTAAAGAGAGTTTTTAGAAACGATATCTTTGTGTTATTAGCTGATAATATACATTATTTTCTTATAGCCAGAGATTCCTGGAAAAAAAAGTATTTTGAAACCAAGAAAGAGACGTCCGTTCTAGAAGAGAGACTGAACAAACTTCGAAACGAGATGGACGCCTATTACCAGAGGCTCCTGACACAGCTGGCAGCGCGAGACAGTAAGAAACGGGCAAAACACCCGACACTGGCCGCCAATTCTAAGGTATCTATAGTGAATGTTCCAGACTTTTATAATGATCACAAGATGGGGAAAAAAAGCAATAGGTTTTTCTCAGTTTACCCCATTAAGAGACATAGGAAACATCGCCACCTGGTGGCAAGTCAGAGAAAATGTTATTTTAAGATCTGCACCTATAATAATAAATTGTTCCTTTTTATTACAAAGAGATGATAAATTTCCGATCTCTGATCGCTATGAAGATATAACTTTGTCGTTTTCTTCTTACTGGACAGAATTCTTTAATAATGACAATAACCACGAAACAACAGGAACTGGATCAGCTGAAACGCAAGGTGGACAATGCTAGGATCAAGCTGGTCATCGAAATTAAGGTAACGACATGTTTCACGTAACATCATGGATAGAATAATGAAATTGTATCAAGACAGATTTTTCCCCAGCTATATACCATGCTGGTGATTTCACATCTACAGGTTTCATTTGGATAGCGGATAAGATGTCCAGGGGTGTAGAACCCCTTTAATCCCTTCCCTCCACAGGACGTGCCACAGGATGACCCTCATACAGCCCCGTATACGGAAAAATAAAAAAGTTATAGGGGTCGGAAGAGGACAATTTTAAAGGGGTACTCCACCCCTAGACATCTTATCCCCTATCCCCTATAAGATGTCTGATCGCTGGGGACCCCCGCAATATAGCATGCAGCACCCACCTGTATCTGCTTCCGGCAGCGCTGGAGGTTCTGGCTCCCGACCACGGGAACGGAAGATCTTGACATCACGACTCCGCCCCGTGTAATGTCATGCCCCGCCCCCTCAATGCAAGTCTATGGGAGGGGGCGTGACGGCTGTCACGCCCCCTCCCATAGACTTGCATTGAGGGGGCGGGGCATGATGTCACACAGGGGCGGAGTCGTGACGTCACGATCTTCCGTTCCCGTGGTCGGGAGCCAGAACCTCCAGCGCTGCCGGAAGCAGATACAGGTGGGTGCTGCATGCTATATTGCGGGGGTCCCCAGCGATCAGACATCTTATCCCCTATCCTTTGGATAGGGGATAAGATGTCTAGGGGTGGAGTACCCCTTTAAGAATACTCCTTTTCTTACAATAACTAGTACAAGTAAAACAAAACCTATATAAATTGGGTATCATTATAATCGTAGGAACCTACAGAATAAATAATGCGGGAGATTTATCAAAACCAGTGTAAAGGAAGAGTGGTGCAGTTGCCCATAGCAACCAATCAGAGCACTACTTTCAATTTTCACAGGCCTCTTTAAAAAAAATTAAAGAAGTAGTCCGATTGATGCTATGGGCCACTGCACTACTCTTCCTCTACACAGGTTTTGATAAATCTCCACTGCTGCGTCATTGTTACTGAAAAGTGCACTGTGTAGAAACGAAACCCCCTAAATGTTGCATAATGGAAAAATAAATTTTCGCCCCACAAATCATTATTTTTGGCTTCACCATATATTTTGTGGTGCAATGAGTGAGGTCAATGAGCTAAGTACAATTACTCCTGCAAACAACAAACCCTATAGATGGAAAATTGATGAAAATTTTGATGAGTTATGGATTTTTAAAGGCGAAGAGGAAAGAATAAAAAAAAGAATATTTGTGTTATTAAGGGGTTAAATATAGCCCCAATAGCATAGGCACAATAGACTGGCCTGACCCTATTTGCTACAATGGGAACATTTTCTGGGCATGCTCTGTGACCTTTTTGGAAGTCATTCATCAGGGAGGGGGAGGCTAATCGCCGAGCTACAGCTATTATGAATGGTGTCTTTACCAATATACTATATACTGGTGTCCTCTTTTATTGTAATCCTATCTGCAATGATATACATCCATATAGTGCTTTTTCTTTCCTTCTTTTCAAGTGTTTTATGCACGGATTGCACTTGGCTAGCACATAAATATTTCACTTTATTATGGTTGAATCCCCATTCTTAGATCATTACTGATCAGGCCTAGTAGCCAGAATGGAGTCTGCAAGATTTCTGGATTATTATACAATATAGATAGTAAAATTGATAATTAATTAAAAAAAAAAAATAACCATAAATTCTTAAAGGGGTACTCCGGTGGAATTTTTTTTTTATTTTATTTTTTTTTAAATCAACTGGTGCCAGAAAGTTAAACAGATTTGTAAATTACTTCTATTAAAAAATCTTTACCCTTCCAGTACTTATTAGCTGCTGAATACTACAGAGGAAATTCTTTTCTTTTTGGAACACAGTGTTCTCTGCTGACATCTCTGTCCATTTTAGGAACTGTCCAGAGCAGGATATATGTTTGCTATGGGAATTTTCTCCTACTCTGGACAGTTCTTAAAATGGACAGCAGATGTCAGCAGAGAGCACTGTGCTCATGATGTCAGCAGAGAGCGCTGTGTTCCAAAAAGAAAAGAATTTCCTCTGTAGTATTCAGCAGCTGAGTTACAGAAGGATTAAGATTTTTTAATAGAAGAAATTTACAAATCTGTTTAACTTTCTGGCACCAGTTGATTTAAAATAAAAAAAAGTTTTCCACCGGAGTACCCCTTTAAAAAAAATTAAAAAATCTTTAACATTAAAACTTGATTTCAGAGAGGTAATTTTCCGACGACTCGTTTCGTTTAAAATCTTCTTACTGTGTTTTCAGATGCGAAAGCAGGCGTCTTCTGATCTGAGCGTTCTGAAAGCGGAATTAGCGCAGAAAAAAGCGCAGTCTGGGTTGTCGAGTCCATTGTATGCAGTATGACGCACCATCCGTGTCTCCTGGACTGACATTATCCTGGAGACATAGTAATGGACGGTATTCTACACGGATACACTTTTTTTTACAAATCTAATTTATTTTGGCAGAAGACTGAAAATAACGAAGGGTCATGGGACTGTATGAGACAAATTTTATGTGTCTTTGCCTCTTGGACCGATGTTTAAAGGGGTTATTCAGGGAAAAAAACTTTTTTAGATATATATCGACTGGCTCCAGAAAGTTAAACAGATTTGTAAATTACTTCTATTAAAAAAATCTTAATCCTTTCAGTACTTATCAGCTGCTGAAGTTGAGTTGTTCTTTTCTGTCTAAGTGCTCTCTGATGACACATGTCTCGGGAACTGTCCAGAGTAGAAGCAAATCCCCATAGCAAACTCCTCCTACTCTGTGTGTAGTTCCCGAGACAAGCAGAGATGTCAGCAGAGAGCACTGTTGCCAGACAGAAAACAACTCCACTTCAGCAGCTGATAATTATTGGAAGGTTTAAGATTTTTTAATAGAAGTAATTTACAAATCTGTTTAACTTTCTGGAGCCAGTTGATACATATATTAAAAAAACATTTTTTTCCTGGAATACCCCTTTTGAAGAGTCAGATTACATGCTAAATGACTAGGAGATTATCCTTATTTACCCCCAGCAGTTCGCAGGAAGCGCCGTGCCGTCCCCAGCAGGAAGCCATGGCAGACATGCCCCCTCCATGTAGCTCTATGGGATACATGTAGGGGGCGTGTCGGCTGCCGCGTAATGCGGGGACGGAACGTCCCTTCCTGCAGACTGCCGCGGCTCCATACAGGAGCGATCTCCGCAGCATGGGACCGCGGCAGTCCGCAGGAAGGGGGCGTTCCATCCCCACATGACGCGGCGGCCGACATGCCCCCTCCATGTTTCCTTCGGATAGGGGGATAAGTTATATTCCACTACAGTATTCCTTTAGTTTATGGAAAAGTTCTGTGAAAGGACCCTAGGGGGTGGTGTATGACACACAGATCAAGGAGCACCATAAAAGAAACCATGTGTCATGCTCCGCCCACTCAGGTTCTGTATAAGACGGAAGCCATGAGATGAGTTGCTATAAATTAGACATTTAAGACTTAATTTCAGTGAAGCAGTGTTTCCCAACCAGGGTGCCTCCAGCTGTTGCGAAACTACAACTCCCAGCATGCCCGGACAGCCTTTGGCTGTCCGGGCATGCTGGGAGTTGTAGTTTCGCAACAGCTGTAGGCACCCTGGTTGGGAAACACTGCAGTAGAGAATCACCAAATGCAAAAGTTACCTCTCTATTGCCGGCCTGGACCAGCTTGTTCTCTGTATCGGTAGAGGACCCAAATGTCCCATTGTTTAACAGCCCCTATATTTAAAAAACAACAGTTGGGGTTTTCTCTAATGCACTGGATGTTGTTACCAAATTACTATTTAAAAATTTTTTAAATTTTTTTTACATTTTATTGGCAAAATAAAGATACAAATACACTTTTGTGAAGTTAAAGGAGAAGTTCTGTTTAGAAGTTTTTTTGTACCAGTATGCCCCGGCCGTCAGCATCTAAAACAACAAACTGGAGTCACCTGCTGCCGCTCCTTCGGTGTCCTGGTATGGCCGCTCCAGTCCCCCCCCCCCCCCTTTCGTCTTCTTCCTGGTTGCCAGTGGTCAACGCCTCACACTGCTGATTCGGAAATGTCCAGCCACAGCAAGGACCCGCCTTGGCCAGTGATAGGCAGAGCGGCAGTGAGGTGCATTGAACCCTGGCACTGGACAGAATTGCCATTGGCAGGACTGGCGGACCATGTGGGCTTCAGATTGTCACCGATGGCAGCTATCGGGGAAAGGAAGATCCAGAATGTTCAATTTAAAAACACACTTGATCCTCTGTTTTCACAAGCGATAAGCCATCAGAGTTGCCTAGCTGAGACGTCTTCATTTTCCCCGTAAGAATACATGCAGTTAGGCCCTGTCAGGTTGAGTCCCTCGGTGACCTGGGGGCTCCCCTGCTGTTTCTAGAATGTTATTTGTCCTAACTTATGTGCTGTCAGTGTCCTAATGTGTAGATAGTCTAAAGGACCTGTGAGATTGTCACATGTTATGTTGTCACATGATGTTACCCAGAGAGCACCAGCTTAACCTATGACCCGCAGCTTGACCAATGGGCCATAGTCGAGCCCCCCCCCACTATATAAAGGGGTGGGCATTAAAATTCACTCTCTTTGAGATCAGTCTTTACTGAGACCAGCAACCACCAGAAATCTCAGTGCTAGTGACCAGCTACCCGGAAGGCCAAAGCTACAGTCATTCCAGTAAGTCTAAAGTCTATGTCAGCTGTCACTACAAGTATTCAAGTTCTGCATATAGTCAAGTCTCAAGATAATCGTCTCAAGTCTATTACAAGTATAATTGGTCCCAGCAATCTGCAAGGTCCTTCTGGGTTCCTGGCCACCTCTCTGGGAATCTGGCCTAGCTGTGAAGATAATTCCATCTGTCTTAACTCAGGAAAGCCTTCGTTAAACCATAACTGGTTGTGGACTCTACTTTCACTACCTAGCCATTGGAATAACGGAGATACCGCTCATGTGGTTCCGGTACCAAAAACCATTCTGCTGTCACGAACACTAGGGGTTAATAACATCTTGCCCCCGGGGTTAATACCATCTGGCCCCACCACCTACACCGCTACACCCGTGGTCCCGCCATACACCAGTGGTCCACCACACATATATAACATTTGACAACGTTATATATGGTGAAATCTTTATCCTCTCCATCCTCGAGGGACGTTCCTACCCCTAGGGATTGTGGGGGTATGACGTTATAAAGTCCCCCCGGCTGCCCCGTAAGTAGTCCCCTGGGCAGGGACTTATATTTACCAGGGTCTCATCACTCTGGCCGTGGTCTCGCCCCCTTCGCTTAATTGACGGCCAGCGACACAGTTCTGCTCCGTCTTAGATAGGAGCGACGAGTCCAGTTTAAGGACAGAGACCCAGTCCTATTAAAACTTTTGACATGTCATGGACAATATGTCAAAAGTTTTTTCAAATGACAGTGATTCACTGAATTGTGGCCCTAAAAACCATCATGGATTTAGTAAGTGGAAATTCCTTTTAATCTGAAGACCCAAGTAACCCAAAGTCAGGTTGTTGACCAATAACCCAATATTAAAGGCTATACCTGTTCAGTCAGGCCCAGGGGCTGTACATGGTACAAAGGAATTCTAGCAGCATCTCTCCCATATAGGAGGATAGTACAGGGTGGGCCATTTATATGGATACACCTTAATAAAATGGGAATGGTTGGTGATAACTTCCTGTTTGTGGCACATTAGTATATGTGAGAGGGGAAACTTTAAGATGGGTGGTGACCATGGCTGCCATTTTGAAGTCGGCCATTTAGAATCCAACTTTTGTTTTTTCAATAGGAAGAGGGTCATGTGACACATCAAACATATTGGGAATTTCACAAGAAAAACAATTATGTGCTGGGTTTTAACGTAACTTTATTCTTTCATGAGTTATTTACACGTTTCTGACCACTTATAAAATGTGTTCAATGTGCTGCCCATTGTGCTGGATTGTCAATGCAACCCTCTTCTCCCACTCTTCACACACTGATAGCAACACTGCAGGAGAAATGCTAGCACAGGCTTCCAGTATCCGTATACACTGCTATATACTACTATATACACTGCAGGAGAAATGCTAGCACAAGCTTCCAGTATCTGTATACACTGCTATATACACCACAGGAGAAATGCTAGCACAGGCTTCCAGTATCTGTATACACTGCTATATACTACTATATACACCACAGGAGAAATGCTAGCACAGGCTTCCAGTATCCGTATACACTGCTATATACTACTATATACACCGCAGGAGAAATGCTAGCACAGGCTTCCAGTATCTGTATACACTGCTATATACTACTATATACACTGCAGGAGAAATGCTAGCACAGGCTTCCAGTATCCGTAGTTTCAGGTGCTGCAAAATGGGCAAAACAAATATTGGAACAGGACCCTCAGTTTACGCAGAAGATTTTGTTCAGTGATGAGGAAACTTATGTGAATGGTGAAGTTAACAAACAAAACCACCGCTATTGGTCTGACACTAACCCCCATTGGATAGATCCCTCCAAGACTGTTGGAACACAAACATTGATGGTATGGTGTGGGGTGGTATATGGGGTACAAAGATAGTGGGAACATTCTTCATCAATGGAAACCTCAAGGCCACTGGATATGTGAAATTGCTACATGATGATGCGTTTCCCTCTTTATGCACTGAAGCTGTCACGTTCCCTGAGTTTTTCCAGCAAGATGGTGACCACCACATTATGGGTGTCAGGTCCGAGCATTCCTAGATGAACAGTTTCCTGGAAAGTGGATTGGTCGTCGTGGGCCAGTTGAATGGCCCCCAAGGTCTCCCGATCTGACCCCCTTAGACTTTTATCTTTGGGGTCATCTGAAGGCAATTGTCTATGCTGTGAAGATACGAGATGTGCAGCACCTGAAACTACAGATCCTGGAAGCCTGTGCTAGCATTTCTCCTGCGGTGTTGCTTTCAGTGTGTGAAGAGTGGGAGAAGAGGGTTGCATTGACAATCCAACACAATGGGCAGCACTTTGAACACATTTTATAAGTGGTCAGAAACTTGTAAATAACTCATGAAAGAATAAAGTTACGTTAAAACCAAGCACATCATTGTTTTTCTTGTGAAATTCCCAATAAGTTTGATGTGTCACATGACCCTCTTCCTATTGAAAAAACTAAAGTTGGATTCAAAATGGCCGCCATGGTCACCACCCATCTTGAAAAGTTTCTCCCCTCACATATACTAATGTGCCACAAACAAGAAGTTAATATCACCAACCATTCCCATTTTTTTAAGGTGTATCCATATAAATGGCCCACCCTGTAGTATTGTATGTAGCACTTTGAGAGTTATGTTATTGGAATTTGCCGTTTAAAATTTTTGGTTGACTATGTGGTGAATTTATCATTCCTTGCACCAGTGCAGTGTGTCAAATTTGTGCAAAACTTTTGAGCAACATTTTTGGTGTAGAGACGACTTGCATCAAACAGATTGCACACTTTTGCCGCTCTATGCCGGCACAGGAAGTTCCCTCAATAGAATGGAAATAACCAGCTCACCTCCACAAATTAAGTGCAAGGATCCAAACCAGTCCTGTTGCTTGTTGAAGACTTAAAGGGGTATTCTAGTTTTTTTTTTTGTTGAATGTGAGACAGGGGCAGCAAAGTTAGTCTAGTTATTAATATACTTCGCTTACCTGTGTTTGGTGGCTGGTGTCTTTGTCTTTTTTTTCCCCTGGACATTCATTTTCTGCTGCCTTCCCCAGACCTTTCCCAGCTTGCTGTGTGGCCCGGGACAATACTTCACAAGTCAGGTGCTGAAAGGGGGCATGGCTGCGTTGTCTGTTATGTGTGAAGCCAGCCCCCTGATGAAATTACCGGAGCACGTGTACGTGCATTCATCATCACACAGATCCAGGGCTTGTGTGTCAGGTTGTGCTGTGTGTGGGGTAACATATATACCGTATTTTTTCACCGTATAAGACGCACTTTTTCTTCCCCAAAACTGGGGGGGAAAAGTTGTTGCGTCTTATAAGGCGAATACGCACCTATCGCTCGCGGTCCCTGCGGCCATCAACGGCCAGGACCCGCGGCTAATACAGGACATCACCGATCGCATGATGCCCTTATTAACCCTTCAGATGCGGCGATCAAAGCAGACCACCGCGTGTGAAGCGAAAATAACACTAACCCGGCTGTTCAGTTGGGCTGGACCGCCGCAGTGAAATCGTGGCGTCCCGAACAGCTTACAGGACACCGGGAGGTACCTTACCTGCCTCCTCGGTGTCTGCTCCGTGCCGGGATCCCCTGAATGGCCGACGCTCTCCTTCGTCGTCACGCACGCTGTCCTGTCATCCAATAGAAGCGGCGTGCGTAGCGACGTCATGGCGGCGACGGAGAGCTAGGATACCGGGCAGCAGAGACGTTCGAGCGACGGGGACACCCCAGGGATGCAGCGACAGCGATGGAAGGCGACATCCAGGGCAGCGGTGACGAGCGGTGACGGGTCCGGAGCGGCGGGGACACGTGAGTATTACCTCCTATACCAGTGGTCTTCAACCTGCGGACCTCCAGATGTTGCAAAACTACAACTCCTAGCATGCCCGGACAGCCAATGGCATGCTGGGAGTTGTAGTTTTGCAACATCTGAAGGTCCGCAGGTTGAAGATCACTGTCCTATGCTTTACATTGTATTTGGTTCTGAATCTTTATTTTCTAGATTTTTATCCTATAAAATTCGGTGCGTCTTATATGACGAAAAAAACTGTAATAAGTCACCTCCCACCATAAAACAAAGTATCCTGAGGATTGTAGTCTTAGGGAGGCCACAGAAAAAGGACAAAGCCAGTTCCCAAAAAACAAGTCAGCAGCGTGATGGGGGACAGAGGACACGGCCATTTAGCACAAACACAAGCACAGATCCTTGCGTCTATTACTGTAGGACAGGTAATTACTAAATTCACCTTATGTTGGATAACACCTTTAAAGAAAGGAAATTCCGATCCAGCACTTCAGTATCACAGTATTCAGTTTTATTTTAAAAATGTAAGACAACACACCAAATACAACATCATCTAGATAAATTTCACACTTTGTCTTTATTAATCTCAGTCTCAAGGGATTCAATTGTACACCTAAAAGCCACCTGGCACCGTGGTGATGGTCCATGCCGTTCTCATCTTCGGATTGCCTTAGTAATCAGATTTTTCTAATTTAGGATTAGCTTTTTATCTGTAGCAGAGCACATAAACTGTAAAGCTGGGTTCACACTACGGAATCTCCCAACATGTCCGGGCAAAAGTTCCCCTGGTTGGGAAACACTGCATTATAGAGAGTCATTATGGTAGTAAGGCTTTCCACATGTCTTCAGTCTGTTGCCGGGCTATAGGATCGTCAGAATAATCCAGTACATCTCCGTGCCACATACCAACGCCTCTAAGACCAAGTATCTTGACGTAGGCCACCTTCAAAGAAATACTCTGCGGATCATCGTACCAAACCTGATGGATATTTCCTTTTGCGTCCTATTGAAACACATGAACTATAGAATGTATCATGCCGGTAACCTACATACAGTATGGCAAAAGTGGTGAAATCGACTACAAACCTTGTAATTGTAAAAAGGAGCTTTCTGGACATCGTCCCATAGGCGGCCACTCAATGAGTCATTGATCTGCTTCATGATTGTACTGTATCCTACCTGATTGGCCGCGACATTACTGCGCTCGGCACCTTGAAATGGTATTTTCTTTAATTTGCACCGATTATCCTGATAGAAAGAAAATTTGGAAAAATCAATTATGAAATGTATTGAAAAGTCTAATTGGGTCATTTGTTAAATAATCCCAGATAACACCCCGAACCACAATGTGATCCCTTCCTATTTTCAGTGTTAGGCTTTAAAAGTGCGGCATGTCTGCCTGTAAAACGTAAGTGGACATTCCGCACATTGGCTTGTTTCGGCAGCACTATGACCTTTCAGAAATACCTAATTTTCATAGATGGCAATGCATTTCCGAGCGGAATCTGCAGAAGCTTTAAACGGTTTAGGGTGCGTTCCCACAGGGCGTATACGCAGCGTATTTGACGCTGCGCAAATTTTACGGCAGCAGCTAGAAATACGCTGCGTATCCCTTGCTCACTATACACACAGGGCTTTCCGGCGGCAGTCCTATGTGTGTAGTGAGTTTTGGAGGTGGGGCCGCAGATCACAGACAAGCCGGCACACGGCCCCGCCTCCAAAACTCACTACACACATAGGGCTGCTGCCGGAAAGCCCTGTGTGTATAGTGAGCAAGGGATACGCAGCGTATTTCCCGCTGCTGCCGTAAAATTTGCGCGGCGTCAAATACGCTGCGTATACGCCCTGTGGGAACGCACCCTTAAAGGGGTACTCCGGTGAAAACCTTTTTTTTCTTTTAAATCAACTGGTGGCAGAAAGTTAAACATATTTGTAAATTACTTCTCTTAAAAAATCTTAATCCTTCCAGTACTTATTAGCTGCATAATGCTACAGAGGAAATTCCTTTCTTTTTGGAACACTGATGACATCACGAGCACAGTGCTCTCTGCTGACATCTCTGTCCATTTTAGCAACC
This sequence comes from Hyla sarda, assembly GCF_029499605.1. Lineage (NCBI taxonomy): Eukaryota > Metazoa > Chordata > Amphibia > Anura > Hylidae > Hyla > Hyla sarda. The sequence continues at coordinate 210,762,383 of NC_079195.1, read as the reverse complement.
ATGCATAGCAGATGCATAGCAGATGCATAGCAGATGTATAGCAGATGTATGCTAAGGGCAGCATGGTGGCTCAGTGGTTAGCATTGCTGCCTTGCAGTGCTGGGGACTTGGGTTCAAATCCCACTAAGGACAACAATAAATAAAGCTTTATTATTATTATAATAACGTCAGCAGAGAGCACTGTGCTCGTGATGTCATCAGAGAGCATTCCAAAAAGAAAAGAATTTCCTCTGTAGTATTCAGCAGCTAATAAGTACAGGAAGGATTAAGATTTTTTTATAGAAGTAATTTACAAATATGTTTAACTTTCTGCCACCAGTTGATTTAAAAGAAAAAAGGTTTTCACCGGAGTACCCCTTTAATGTTTCCGTGGACACTGGAATCAATCGGAATCACAACAGAATTTCAATCTGCTATGTGCACAGCTGCAGGCGGAATTTCTGAGCGAAATATTCCCGTGGAATTCCGCTCGGAAATTCTGATATGTTAACATAGCCTTAGTTGGGATTGCTGGCTTCTTCTGGATCCCATTATGGAGTCTGAATCTGGGTCCTATGGTAAGTACTCTGGTGGACCAGTCAAATTTTGGGATTTATGTGACCTTTATATAGACAAAAGTATCCATTTAAGATCCTGAAAACAGACTTATCTTTTGATAATGGTATTTTCCATTCAGTAAAATCTTACATCTCTATTTTTTTTTTTATGTTTTTGGGCTATTTTTGTCTCCAATAAATACCTTGTTTGTAAACTAAAAAAAACAAAAAAAAAGTTGAAAAACTTAACTTAAAAAAAAAATCTTTCTAAAACTGCAGAAATCAGCAGACAAAATGGACCAATTGTCAGAGAAAAAGAATAGGCAATGAGTTACATATACTGTTGGGATATCCCCTTTAGGCTAAGTTTCCACTTTTTTTTTTTTTTCTGACAGTTTTTGGAAAACTTCCACTGCATATGTTGTATGATTTATTATTCTCTGTCTTTACAAGAGAAAATCTCCACAATATGATGTAGCAGACACTGAGCCCCTACAGGTCAGTAATACAGAGTTGCACTTTATTCAGACCTTATTTAGGGATATTAGGGCTCAAAAATAGGATCCAATCCCCTATACGTGTATGTCCCAACAAAGAGAAATGCATCATATCTATGTATTACCCCAGTCTGTACACTCCCTAAATGGTAATGTAAATATGTAAACTTAAAAAACCTTCCATTAATACCTCTGTCAATTGGAGACAGACATAGTCATACCCATACCAGGGGACGCCCATCACGAGTTTCTTGGGATCTATGCCGATTTTAATAAACTGCTCGTAACCTACAAGAGATAGTTTATTTAAGAATGTATGAGTCTCACTGAAAATAATATTACATAGTATAAATAAATGTTATTTATTTGTTATAGTTATATATCTGTTTCTGGGGTGGCTAGATGACGTCTTCGTTTTATAGCAGCTTCCACAAACAAAAGGGTGATGAATAGGTTCTATAGGGTAATCAATAGATTCTATATAGTGATCAATAGGTTATATAGGTCTTTTCGCTGGTATTAAAAATTCAAAAAAAAGTTTGCAGAGTACACTGGGATGTACACTTGGCATAAGTCAACCCAGACCACGTGTACCAGGAGCAGCAGCAATAAAATCATTTTAAAGAAGATGTCCAGTGACAACAAATTTATCCCTAATGGAGGGGGCGTCTTCGACCAACCGAGGTGCGGGTGGGAAATGTCTTTTCCTGAGGCCCCTTACGGGAGATCATGGTGGCTCCCACCGGTCAAACCCCCGGCAATCAGGCACTTACGCCCTGCGGATAGGGGATACATTTTGTTTTGCTGAATATATTCTTTATAAATCAACTGGTGCCAGAAAGTTAAACAGCTTTGTAAATTACTTCTGCTGAAATTACTGCTCTCTGCTGACATCTCTGTCCATTTTAAGAACTGTCCAGAGTAGGAGAAAATCCCCATAGCAAACATATGGTGCTCTGGACAGTTCCTAAAATGGACAGAGATGTCAGCAGAGAGTTCTGTGTTCCAAAAAGAAAAGAATTTACTCTGTTGTATTCAGCAGCTAATAAGTACTGAAAGGATTAAGATATTTTTTTTTTTTTTTTTATAGAAGTAATTTACAAATCTGTATAAGAATAAAGATCAGAGGGAAAAAACGGCTGACTCACCGACAGGTACTCTTCAGGACTTTCTTCTTTATTGAAATACTCACAATTACATGGTATAACGTGGGGAGGGACAGGACGGGATGGGGGGGGGGGGGGGTACACAAATCCGGCTACAGAGTGTTTCACGCGTCAAGCATGCTTCATCTATACCATGTAATTGTGAGTATTTCAATGAAGAAGAAAGTCCTGAAGAGTACCTGTCGGTGAGTCGGCCGGTTTTGTCCTCTGATCTTCATTCTTATACAGTTCATAAGCTTTGTTTGGAACCAGAGCACCACCGTTACTCCAGGCTATACAGACTCTGCTCTTTCCTAGCCCTTGTGTCCGGCTTGCTGACCCTTGCAGTGCCGAACCAGCTTTTGTGTTCCTAATTTACAAATCTGTTTAACTTTCTGGCACCAGTTGATTGGGAAACTAAAAAAAAATTAAAAAAAAGTTTTCCACCGGAGTACCCCTTTAAACATAAAAGACAAACATACCATGTACCCCCAGCCCATAAAATCATAGTATTTGGCAACTGACCCGTTATGGTTTGGTTGAATGGCGCATTTGCTCCAGCTATAAGTTCAGTCCTTCTCTCTGGGGGTTCATCGTAGGACATAACAAACAAGAAGTCGCACAGCTCCGCTATGCCCGTATAGTTATAGCAGCGGTGGGCAACGCAGGGAGGAGCCCATGCAACATCAAAGGTCACCTACAACAGTGTGATAAAAAGGGTTAAAAGATAAAAGCACTCCTTTTCAGAAACTGAATGCTCACTTTGGACAACTGCTCCACTTTTTCCTTGTTTAAGTTAAGATTAATGTCCCCCACACTGGGCCTCATTTACTAAGGCTTTTCTAATTGGATTTTGTATTTTTTGTTTTTTGTCGCAGTGCTGTGCGCCAGAATTTCCGACAAAAAAAAAAAAAAATCCAAAAAACCCTACTCTCCACTTTACTCAGAAAACTCTACAAAGGGGCGTGGTCATCTGGAAAAGGGGTGTAGCTCCCAAAAAAAAAAAAAAAAAAAAATACATATCCTGAAAGAAACCTACAAATTTACTAATGTTTTCACATAAAATGAGTTTCTTAAGAGCTCAAATTCACCACGACAGCTCAGAGCATGTGTAAAAAGTGCAAAACTTAGGGGAAAAAAAAAATAAATAAATAAAAAAAAAAAAAAAAAAAAAAAAAAAAAAAAAAAAAAAAATCGCCAGATACAATAGTGAATACTATGAAGAAATACCTGTCGGAAACAAAAACCCACAAAGAAAACTACACTCCACTCTAAGTAAGTGAGGGCCATTGGGAGAGATTGGGGGAGATTTATGAAAACCTGTGCAGAGGAAAAGTTGCCCAGTTGCCCATAGCAACCAATCAGATCGCTTCTTTCATTTCTAAAAAGGCCTTTGCAAAATGAAAGCAATCTGATTGGTTGCTATGGGCAACTCAGCAACTTTTCCCCCTTCACAGGTTTGGATAAATCACTCACATTAGGGGAGATTTATCAAAACCTGTAAAGAGGAAAATTTGCCCAGTTGACCATAGCAACCAATCAGATGCTTGCCATGGGCTCCGCCCCCGTGTCACGTCACGCTCCGCCCCCTCAATGCAAGCCTATGGGAGGGGGCGTGACAGCTGTCACGCCCCCTCCCATAGGCTTGCATTGAGGGGGTGGAGAGTGACGTCACACGGGGGGGTGGGGCCGTGACATCACAATGCCCTGGCCCCGAGATCGCCAGTCATCAGACCCGGAGCGAACATGCTCCGGGGACTGATTGTAACGGGGACTGATTGTAAGGGGATAAGATGTCTTAGCGCCAGAGTACCCCTTTATGGTATTACTACATCAACTAATAATTACATCAATACAAGTTCATGGTACTCAAAATAAATTTATATCTACGGTATTTGCTTAAGATTCCCCTATTTCCCATCTCCCTCTGCATCACTATATACAGTGCCCCCTCGACCTACGATGGCCCCGACATACGATAATTTCAACATGCGATGGCCTCTCAGAGGCAGCATCAACATACGATGCTTTTTTATGTCGGGGCCATCGCATAAACGGCTATCCGGCAGCGCAGACTGCTTCAGCTGCCACTGGATAGCCGTTTACGGTGCCCTGTGTGGTCCACTGACGATCACTTACCTGTCCTCGGGGCTCCGGTGCGTCCTCTTCGGGATCCTCTGCATCGTCGGCGCTCTCCATCATCGTCATCACGTCGCCGCGCACGCCGTCCCGTCATCCAATAGGAGCGGCGCGCGTAGCGACGTGATGGCGGCGACGGAGCGAGCGGATGCCGGGGAAGCAGAGGCCTTGCCGGAGCGTCGGGGACACCTCGGGGACGCGGCGACAGCGATGGGCGGCGACATCCCGGGCAGCGGTGACGATCCAGAGTGGCGGGGACGGGTGAGTACAACTTCCTCTAACAGTGGTCTACAACCTGCAGACCTCCAGATGTTGCAAAACTACAACATCCAGCATGCCCGGACAGCCGACGGCTGTCCGGGCATGCTGGGTGTTGTAGTTTTGCAACATCTGGAGGTCCGCAGGTTGTAGACCACTGTCCTATACTTTACATTGCACGGATCCCTCAACATACGATGGTTTCAACAAACGATGGTCCATTTGGAACGGATTACCATCGTATGTTGAGGGACCACTGTATTATGGTAACATTATTCCCTTATTTATATGAATATAGGCCTTTCCTGCGTCCGCTATAATCACATACTAACCTGTTCATGATTCAGTATAAAATATATTGGCAGTAAAATAGTCTAGTTCTGCGCACTGATTCACCACTGGAGATCAGCGAAACAATCGATTTGACCAATATATAACTATGTCTCACAGTATCCACGGGAGTTAAGAGGTTAAAGGGGTATTTTTTTTTTAACTGGTGCCAGAAAGTTAAACAGATTTGTAAATGACTTCTATAAAAAAAATCTTAATCCTTCCAGTACTTTTTAGGGGCTGTATACTAAAGAGGAAATGCTTTTCTTTTTTTATTTCTCTTCTGTCATGACCACAGTGCTCTCTGCTGTTCATTTTAGGAACTGTCCAGAGCAGGAGAAAATCCCCATAGCAAACATAAGCTGCTCTGGATATTTCCTAAAATGGACAGCAGAGGTCATCAAAGAGCACTGTGGTCGCGACAGAAGAGAAATCCAAAAAGAAAAGCATTTCCTCTGTGGTATACAGTCCCTAAAAAGTACTGGAAGGATTTAGATTTTTTTTTTATAGAAGTCATTTACAAATCTGTTTAACTTTTTGGCAACAGTTGATTAAAAAAAAAAAATAAATAAGTCAAAGTTTTCCATGGGAGTACACCTTTAAGCTGCAACCTTTGGTTCTAAGAGTACGTTCACAAGCGCGGATTTTTTATTGGGTTTTCCGCTGCGTATTTGAAAGTGGGCGGGCTCTTTTCGGCTTTCCGCAGCAGATTTTCTGCGGCGGAATTTACGCTGCAGAAAATCCGCCACAGTCCCTACTGACTTCAATGGGGCTTGCGGCGGATTTTCCGCAGTGTACATTCCGCCACAGAAAATCTGCTGCCGAAAGCCGAGAAAAGCCCGCCCACTTTCAAATACGCAGTGGAAAACCCACTAAAAAAAAAATCTGTGTGTGTGAATGTACCCTTAGAGTGTTTGGGTGTGGAATCATTAACCCTGAATTAGTATTTTATGTGTTATATACTCCCCTGAAGACGTCGCCAAAAGTGGCGATAGAAACGTGTTGGGAGATTCAGTCAATTATCTTGGGTGACTGAGGGAGTTCTATAGGTTGTCCACACAGGACACCTTATACTACCCATGAGGTGTTCTCATATATGGACGGTGTAAATGATTATCTTAACAGTTATATAATTTCTGTAAGGAACCCTATAAACAGAGATGTACATACTTTTGATATTCCATATTTTAATGAGATTATTAAAAGTTTATTTTTATGCACCTCTTTTTACTGGTTTGGTCAGCTGGTATCCAAGGCTGAGTTCACACCACATTTTTCAAATACGGTAACCGTACTGTATACGGTTTTCTGCAAAAAACCGTATACGACCGTATCCGAAACCGTATACATAGAGAATGCATTGTAAACCGTATTCCAAATGTTGTGTACGATTGCATCCGTTTTGCCTCGGATACGGTTTTGCCGATTTTTCTACCGTAGGCAAAAACGCTGTCGACCACGTTTTTTTGCCTCCGGTTGGAGAACCGTATGCGGTTCTTTTAACATTGTTGTCTATGAGAACCGTACACAGAATTTCAGACTACGGTTGCACACGGTTTTTCTAATCCGTTTTTGGAGTTGACACATGCGCAGATCTTTCTAGAATTCATCCCAGACATCCCACTCCCACACAATAGAACAATAGTAACTTTATTAAATTGCTGGAAAACTAATTCCAACAAAATAGCAAAAACGGATGCAAACGGATAGAACCGTACATACGTTTTGGAACCGTATATGGGGAAAAACCGTATACGTTTTGATTTGGAGTCATACGGTTGTATACGGTTTTTGCCATACGTTTTTTTTAGCGGAAAACCGTATGCGGTAACCGTATTTGAAAAACGTGGTGTGAACCCAGCCTTACTCAACTTTTTATGTAGTTTTATCTCTAAATGTAAAGGTAAAGTACACTTTACAGCCTAGTTTGTTTTAGGTCACTACTATGTTCAATACGAGCAATAGAGGCGGAAATTCAGCCTCACCCCGATGAACAATGTTATTGTGTAAATAGGTGATAAGTTTTAACCCCTTCATCTAAGTGGGCGGAAGGCTAAAGAAAACAAACGTTACATGTATAGGTTATAAATATGGTTAGGGCAGTGTTTCCCAATCAGGGTGCCTCCAGCCATTGCAAAACTACAACTCTCAGCATGCCCGGACAGCCTACGGCTGTCCGGGCATGCTGGGAGTTGTAGTTTTGAAACAGCTGGAGGCACCCTGGTTGGGAAACACTGGGTAAGGGATATTAATGGGGGGAGATTTATTAAAACCTGTGTAGAGGAAGAGTGGTGCAGTTGTCCATGGCAACCAATCAGATCGCTTCTTTCATTATTCACAGGTCTCTTTAAAAATGAAAGAAGCGATCTGATTGGTTGCCATGGGCAACTGCACCACTCTTCCTCTACACAGGTTTTAATAAATCTCCCCCATGAGCAATTGTCAGAATGAGGGCTTCATAGCAGGAATTGCATTAAGCTGTCTTCTCCATCCCCATTTAAAGGGGTACTCCCGTGGAAAACTTTTTATTTATTTATTTATTTTTTAAATCAACTGGTGCCAGAAAGTTAAACAGATTTTTAAATTACTTCTATTAAAACATCTTAATCCTTCCAATACTTTTTAGGGGCCATATACTACAGATAAAATTATTTTTTCTTTTTAGATTTCTCTGATGTCATGAAAACATTGCTCTCTGCTGACCTCTGCTGTCCATTTTAGGAACTGTCCAGAGCAAGAGAAAATCCCCATAGCAAACATATGCTGCTCATGACAGTTCCTAAAATGGACAGCAGAGAGCACTGTGGTCATGACATCAGAGAAATCTAAAAAGTAAAGCATTTCCTCTGTAGTTTATAGCCCCTAATAAGTACTGGAAGGATTAAGATTTTTTAATAGAAGTAATTTACAAATCTGTTTAACTTTCTGGCACCAGTTTATTTAAAAAAAAAATAAATAAATAAAAAGTTTTCCATGGGAGTACCCCTTTAAAGCTAATTTTCCTCTTTTTTTCATTACCCGGAGTTACTTGTTACTTCTAACCAGAGAACAGTGCATTGTGGAAGTGTAAATGTGGAAGTTCGTATAAAATAGGCTAAGTCACATGTCTGACAACAGAATGGAGGTAAACTGTTGTCTGTTTCCAAGGGAAACCAACAGAATTTCCTTTTTAACAATTAGTAAGCAATATCTATCTATTGGAGGGATAAGCCGTGCTTAACTGGCTTGTCTCCTGACTGCTGAGCCATTATACAGTTAAAAATACCCCTCTCTGTATTAGGCTGGCCCCCTCCCCTCCTGTGAATTCTGCCCAGTAGCGGTAGTTGGTCTCTCCCATATAGCAGGGCCCTATCAGGGGGGGTTTGTTTTCCCGGGGGTATGTGTCCCCTCACCCTCAGTTATATGGAGCTCTCCTCCCCCTTTTTCTCATTCTATCCCTTTGACCCAGAGATTTGTTCTGCCGGCAGGATGGAGCTTGCCGACCAGATCCGCGCACATGTGGAACGGGAGGGTGAGGGCTGGCTTGCCAGCTTGCTGGCAGAGCTCTCCTCCCTTCTGGTTCCATCAGCGGCACCGGCATCTTACCCTGGAGGCAGGCGCTCTTCTCGGCAGTCCCGCCCTCCTGCACGGCTCAGTCCCAGCGATGTGGCCCCCCCAGCTCCACGTGGTAGGTCACGTGCGGCTGCGTCTTCTGCGCAGCTGCACTCCAGGCAGTCCATGTGCGTTTCCGGCTCCCTCCCCCAGGCTGCTCACTTACCTCACAGCAGCAGCATGGGAACACAGGTCCCTTACTCCCCCGCAGATAAACGACCCCCCCCCCCCCCTCCTCCTTCTCGGAGATCGCTCCCCGAGCTGTGTGGCATGGGGCCCAGGATGTGGGCACGGTGAAGAGGACGCGCCGGACGGTGGACACAGGGATGTCTACATTAGTGCGGTTCCGTTCACGAGGGGGGGGGGGGGGGGCTATTGGGACGGGGTCTCAGACACGTGCAGCTGGAGGGGGACAACCGTACTTTGCTTCGGTCTGATGGAGTGCACTTGACGGATATTGGGCTCGATATCTTTTTGTCGGGCTTGCAGGATGGGATCAAGCATGGCCTGTATCTCTTGGAGGGGGTCGGAGCCCAGTGTAGGGTTAACTGGTCTCGTGGTGGAGAAAAGAAGAGGATGCGCGTCATCCTGGGTAGACCTGTGCACCGGCGGGTGTGACAGTACCTCCCAGAGTGCTAAGAAGCCATCGGTGCCTTTTGTTGATATGTTTGTTGATTAGGGGAGGGGTTATTTGGTCAGTAGCAATGGGTTATGTATGTATATGTATGTGTATATATGTATGTGTGTATGTATATATGTGTGTATGTATGTTCCAGCATCACTTCCAAACGGCTAAAGATATTAACATGAAACTTGGTACATGTCAACAACAAACATAGGATAGGTGATTTAACCCTTACTCCCCCCCAGTTGCGAGGGTCTGGGTTTTTGTTTAAAGTCCAATGCAAATCTATGGGAAATGTATGTTCCAGCATAACTTCCGTACGGCTGGAGATATTTAGATAATACCTGGTCACATGTTACTTATATGTCAAACAAGTAAATAGGACTTTAGTGCCTTACTCCACAAGCTCCGCCCTGCACCTCCTGGTGAGTGCGCCAGTCCGGCTGGCAAGCCACACTCTCCCCGCATTCCATGCCACATCTTGCAAAGATATGCCCACCCTTTAAGCCACACCCCTTTTATTTTCAGTTTACAATATCTTTACCACAACGCATCCCTACCTGAGGACAGGATATGAGGATTAGAAATGAGGATTTGATATGGGGATGGGATATGAGGATGAAATATGGGGTCGGGATATGGGGACGGGATATGAGGACGGGATATGAAGACGGGATATGAAGACGGGATATGGGGACAGGATTTGAGGTTGGAATATGAGGAGGGGATTTGGGGTCGGGATATTGGGTCAGGATTTAAGGACGGGATATGAGGTCATAAGTTTCCTCCTTTTGTTGCTTTTCCTCCCCCACAAGGACATAGTTGGAAAAACCGGGCGCACTGGGTACTCAGCTAGTGTATATATAAAAAAAAACTCAGTGTGTGTATGTTCCAGTATCACTTCCAAATGGCTAAAGATATTAACATAAAACTTGGCACACATGTTACTTATATGTCAACAACGAACATAGGATAGGTAATTTAACCCTTACCCACCCCCATTTCCAAGAGTCTGGGTTTTTATTTTATGTCCCATACAAGTCTATGGGAAATATATGTTACTGCATAACTTCCAAACGGCTGGAGATATTTCGATAATACTTGGTCACATGTTACTTATATGTCAAATAAAAAGATATAATAGTTAAATTAATACCTAACCCCATATGTGAAGGATGGGGTTTTTGTTTCAAGTCCCATAAAAGTATATAGGACTTCTGGTGCCTTACTCCACAAGCTCCGCTCTGCATCTCCTGGGGAATGCTTCAATCCGGCTGGTAAGCAACACCCTCCACACATTCCATGCCCCTTCTTGCAAAGACACACCTACCCTTTAAGCCACTCCCCTTTTATTTTCAGCTTACAATATCTTTACCACAACGAGGACAGGATATGAGGATTAGAAATGTGGATTAGATATGAGTTCGGGATAAGGGGATGGGAACGGGGGACAGGATATAAGGAGGGGCTTTGGGGTCGGGAAATGAGGAGGGGACATGGGGTCAGGATTTAAGGACGGGATATGAGGACAAAAGCTTCCTCCTTTTGTTGCTTTTCCTCCCCCACAAGGACATGGTAGGAAAAACTGGGCAGCATCGGGTAATCAGCTAGTATACAATATAAATATAAATTACTTAACTTTTTAAGAATCTGTAAAAATGATGGAAATTCTACTGTAAATGTATTATATAATCCTCACCTGTGACCCCGGGATTTCTCTATGGAAAGCTTCTGTGGTTTCCTTCACCAGTGCAGTTAAAGCATAGTATTCGGGGGTTTGTGGGAGCACTGCCTGTTCTATATCCAAGTTTATTCCATCCATATATTGAGCCTTTGCCAGCCTCACTTTCTCTGCTATCCAGGCAGTTCGATTGCCTGAATCCACAATATCCTTTAAGGGAACGTCTCCTGTAACAAAAGGGGAGAATCAATGTCACTTTACAGGAGGAAGCCAGGGAAAATGATCGTGGAACCCCATAGATCAGTAGAATGCAGGGGTATGGTCACTTGCTATAGCAAAGAAATGCCCGGCCTCCCCCAATTTCACCTGCAGAAACAACACCACAGTTGTGCATGGGTCATATCTGGTACTACAGCACAGCCATATTTACTCTGACATAACTGAATTGCAATACTAGGCACTGCCCATAGACAAGAGTGGTGCTGTTTCTGGGAAAAACTAGCCCCCTTTTTTTTTTGTAATGTTACCCAACCCCTTTAAAGGGGTTATCCAACATAAGGTGGATTTAGTAATTAAGTGTCATACAGTAATGGACAATCTTACCAAGTATCTGTGCTTGTGTTGGTGGTAAATGGCCATGTCCTGTGCCCTTATCACACTGCTGGCTTTTTTATTTTTTGGAACTGGCTACTTCCTGTTTCTTTGGCTTCCCTCAATCTACAGTCCCCAGGATCCTTTGTTTTAAGGTGGGAGGTGACTTATTCCCTCCCACACATTGGTTATCCCTCCCATTGTAGCACAGCGATGCCCCCTTGATCACATGACTTGCCTGATATCACCTGACACACAAGCCGTGGATCTGTGTGATGATGAATGCTCGCACATATGCGCCGGTAACGTCATCAGGGGGCCTGGCTTCACACACACAACAGACAAAGCAGCCAAGGCCCCTTTCAGCACATGATTGTGATGTATTGTCTCGAGCCGCACAGCAAGCTGGGAAAGGTCCAAGACAACACTCATTTTGTAGGCTGTAGAAAATGAACTTCGGGGGAAAAGAAAGACAAAGAAATTCAACACCCGACACCAAACACAGATAAGGGAAGTATATAGTAACCAGACTAACTTTGCTGCCCCTGTCTTACATTCAGAGAACCAGAAATACCTGAATACCCCTTTATTTAGAACTTTATAAATCAATGTATTGAACATATAAAATAATTTGTTAATGTTCAGATAACCTCAGCTTATGTGTCTGTGTTCCATGTATATCCTGCTGGTAACACAAACTTACCCTTCAGAACATATCTTGCCCCTTTGGAGTGAGCAAAGCACATGAGCTCTGGCTCATATGGTGCAAAGATGGCGACTGTGGTGACGTGGGCCCAGTCATAGTTCTTCCAGTCTTTCCCTCGGACATGAAATACATAGACCTGGAATAAGATAACATTTAGCGCTGACTTATAATTAGTGATGAGCAGCATTGCCCATATTCGAATTCACGATATTTCACGAATATATAGACGAATATTAATCCTATAATCGCGAATTTCGCGTATTTGTTATATTCGCATATTCGAGGAAGAAAACAGTGAGGGGGTGGGCAACTTTACTATTGGTTGCTAGGGATGTTGTTGATAACCTCTGACCAGTGTATTTGCATCATTCTAATGGAACCACAAGTGAAAAGAAGGAATATGCGAATATTCACATATGCGGGAAAAAAAGCGTATATTCGCAATATTCGCAAATTCGCAATAAAAATTTGAAATACGAATATTCGCACCCAACACTACTTATAATGTGATTGATCCATAATTCTACCATGGTAATAAATGGAACCTGTTAGTTCTTTCATGGTGCTGCCGCATGCAGACAAGTATCTCCATTGACACCTGCTGATCAGTAGTTTACGTCCTGCAGGAAGGAATTCATGAATGTCTGAACAGATCCCAAAATACGTGACATAAGGGAACTTTTCCTGCCCCGCCCCCAACAATCACAGCATAACAATCAGGAAGAGACAGGAATAACACTACACAATACATTGTATCCATCCGCAGTGCAGGCTCTGATACATAGTAACACACGGTACCTCGAAGTCCCGGCTGTCTTTGATTGGCTGGCATAGAGCTGGGTCTGAGCAGGGACACTCACTTGAGTAGAGAGGAGTCCCTACAAAGAGGAGCAGTCCCAGCAGCGTGCACCCATACATCCTCTCTACATAGCACCCAGCACCACAATGAGCTCTGCTACCTCCCATACAGGGTTATAGAGAGGGAGGAGGAGGAGGGCGGTGTTATATAAGGGGAGGAGATGGGTTCATAATAGATGCAGATAATATACAATGATCGTAGAAGTGTTATCACAAACAAGATAAATACTAGATTTATTTTCCGTATGTAGATGTTCACATGCAGCGATTGTTAGTCCTGATACAAACAATGAGTAAGATTTAAAGGGGTACTCCGGCCGCAAAACATCTTATCCCCTATACAAAGGATAGGGGATAAGATGCCTGATCGCGGGGGTCCTGCCACTGGGGACCCCGGTAATCTAGCAGGCAGCACCCACCTGTAAGTACTGCCAGAAGCGCTTGGGGTTCTCAGACTTTTGCCTACCGGCCAGAATAGTGACGACACGCCCCGCCCCCTCAATGCAAGTCTATGGGAGGGGGCGTGACGGCTGTCACGCCCCCTCCCATAGACTTGCATTGAGGGGTGTGATGTCACTATACTCTGTCCCAGTGGCCGGGAGGCAAAAGACTGAGAACCTCCAACGCTTCCGGCAGTACTTACAGGTGGGTGCTGCATGCTAGATTACGGGGGTCCCCAGCGGTGGGACCCCGTGATTAGACATCTTATCCCCTAACCTTTGGATAGGGGATAAGATGTCTTGGGGCCAGAGTACCCCTTTAATAATGCAACAGTTATGTCAGTTTTCCAGTGTAGTTCTTTGAGAACAGGACTATATCAATTCTGCTCAGATTTTGCTGAAAGTCTGCAGTAAATCTACTGCAAAATTAGTAAAAAAATGGCGCTTCTGGGCCTAAGCAGTACCAGGCTGGTGTTTTTTGGGCTGGGGGTCGGCAATAACAATGGTCCTTGCCTACTCTGGTAATGTCAGGCTGTTGCTGCTTGGTTGTTATCTGTCTGAGAATGAAAAGATGGGCAACACCCTATGCATTGTTTCATTTATTTATCAAAACCTGTGTAAAGGAAAAGTTGTCCAGTTGCCCATAGCAACCAATCAGATTGCTTCTTTCATTTTGCAGAGGCCTTGTTAAAAATGAAAGAAGCGATCTGGTTGCTATGGGCAACTTGGCAACTTTCCTCTGTACAGGTTTTGATAAATCTCCCTCAAAGGGTTTCCCAGCCTAAATAACGCCAGTCTGTTACCCCCTAGGCCCAAAAATGCTATTTTTGATACTCCGGGCCTGTTGTTACCTCCTCTTATTGATACCCCTGTGGCGGTGGGTACCGGAGTAATAATTGGGGGTTAGCGCCAGCTGTGTGTGGGGCTAATGCTAAGCCCAGGCTAAGTAATGGATTCCCTGTATAAGATGGCTTCCACTGCTAAGCCTGAAAATTTTATTATAAAAAAAACATGACACATTAAAAATGATTTTATGTAAAAAAAAACACTCCCCCCACAGCCCTTGTCAACCGTTTTATTGAAAGAAATAAAAAGCTGGTCAACTTTGTAGTCCTCTGCATACATGGATCTGAAACGAGAAGAAAATAACACATGAAATGGTTTTGTACATTTTTGGCGCTCTCTCTTGGGGGAGAGCACCAATAAAACGGCCTTTGGCTGTCTGGGAATGAGGGGGGTTGTAGTTTAGCAACAGCTGGAGTCTCCCTGTTTGGGAAGACACTGCCAGAGGGGTCTTTTCACATTATACAAAACGGACAATGTGAACAGAGCCATACTCACCACCCCCTGACTCCCAGGTTGTAGCTCCGCCTCTAATGATGTCATCACTAGGGGCAGAGCTACACTGGGGTAGAAGCCAAGGAGGTAAGTCCAGGTTGGCTACTGTATCCAATATATCCAGTTATCTATAGATGCTCTGCAGTGCTGGTTAATTCTTTCCTCGCTCGGCCGGTGCACAGCGCTCAGCCCAGGTAGCTCTTACAGTAAAAGCAGCGATCTCTACAGATAACTGCTTTTACTGTATATATACTGCTGGGCAGACGGTATATGATGTACCGTATTCTTCGCCGTATAAGACGCACTTTTTCTTCCCCAAAACTGGGGGGGAAAAGTTGGTGCGTCTTATACTGCGAATACACCCCTATCGCGGCGGTCCCTGCGGCCATCAACGGCCGGGACCCGCGGCTAATACAGGACATCACCGATCGCGGTGATGCCCTGTATTAACCCTTCAGACGCGGCGATCAAAGCTGACCGCCGGGTCTGAAGCTAAAATAACACTAACCCGGCTGTTCAGTCAGGCTGTTCGGGACCGCCGCAATTTCACAGCGGCGGTCCCGAACAGCCCTACTGAACAGCCGGGTTAGTGCTTACAGGACACCGGGAGGGACCTTACCTGCCTCCTCGGTGTCTTCTCCCTTCAGGGATCCCCTGTATGGCCGGCGCTCTCCTTCCTCGTCATCATGTCGTCGCGTACGTGCGTCGGCGTGCGTTACGACGTGATGGCGGCGACGGAGAGCGAGGATACCCGGCCGGCAGCAGAGAAACGTTCCGGAGCGACGGGGACACGGCGACAGCGATGGAGCGACATCCAGGGCAGCGGTGACGGGTCCGGAGCGGCGGGGACACGTGAGTATTACCTCCTATGCAGTGGTCTTCAACCTGCGAACCTCCAGATATTGCAAAACAACAACTCCCAGCATGCCCGGACAGCCAACGGCTGTCCGGGCATGCTGGGAGTTGTAGTTTTGCAACATCTGGAGGTCCGCAGGTTGAAGACAACTATTGGGTTCAGAATCTTTATTTTTTTAGATTTTGCACCTATAAATTGGGTGCGTCTTATACGCCGGTGCGTCCTATAGGACGAAAAATACGGTATATCTCCTGCCCAACATTGTGCTCTACCGCACAATTTATCCCCACTAAGAGCAGGGAGAACAGTATAGTGACAGGATTCCCAGCTCTCGCATAGTAAACATGGGTGTGCGATGCACCGATGTATACCATATGGCCGGCGGAGGTGAGTAGTGATATTATCGCATCACTACTTACCTCCTTACACTCCATCCAAACCATGGACTGGTACCCTGAAGGCAATGAAAAACCTGCCACAGGGTGCAAAAATGGCTTTTCCACAAACCAGAAAAATAGCCAGAAAAAAAAAAACACAAGAAAAACTGGCAAAACGCAGGAAAAAGATGTGGGACTTTTTTTCTGGTGTTTTTTTCTAGCGTTTGTGCCGGTGTAAAAAAAACAAAAAAAAAAATTTAAAAAACTTAGCCTTACTGTGTGGTATAAAACATAGGTTATCTGTATTCTGCCAGTTTACAAGATTACCATTAAAAAAAAATAATAATTTATATCTATTTTTAACCCCTTCATGGCCCAGCGATTTTTTTTAATTTATTTATAAAAAAATTTGGCTCATGTTTTTTTGCTCCTCAAATTCTAAGACCCATAACATTCCAATGATACCAAACTTGGGTAATTTTTGATTCACTTTAAGGTAAAAAAAAAAAAATTTGGAAAACTTAAAAAAGAAATTCTTCATTCATCAAAACCAGTGTAGAGGAAGAGTGGTGCAGTTGCCCATAGCAACCAATCAGATCGCTTCTTTCATTTTTAACAAGGCCTTTGAAAAATGTGAAAAATGAAAGAAGCGATCTGATTGGTTGCTATGGGCAATCTTTACTCTGCACAGGTATTGATGAAAATCCCATTATATTTTGCTAACCTACGGTGCTACAGTAGGGTTTTTTGGCCAATTAGCTGTAGTTTTTAATGGTACCACCTTTGCATATATATATATATATATATATATATATATATATATACATACATATACACACACACACACACACACACTGAAAAGTAAAACACAATACGGTATATGGTTAAAAATATTTTATTAAAATAATTCATAGGGTATGCATACAAAATCAATCAATACATATAAGTAAATGTTTGATAAAAAAAAAGTAAATATCTAGATTTAAAGGAGATTGGGGGGGCGGGGGTACTGAGGTGGGGGGGGGGGGGGGGGGGGAGAAGTCCTGCCTAAGAAACCAGGTAAGTAAATAAATAGAGGATGAGTACATAGTATAGAGACCTGACTCTACCGTATAAAGTGCTGGTGCTGTAGAAGTGCAAACACTGCGCAATTAGAGCTGAGTGCAAGAAAAGAGGCGCTAGATCAATCCATGAATAAAGTACACTCACGTGATACCTCCATATAACAAAAGAAACAGGTGACAGTGCAAATAGCTAGTGTTGAGCGGCATAGGCCATATTCAAATTGGCGAATATTCGCGAATATATGGACGAATATTCGTCATATATTCGCGAATATTCGCATATTCGTTATATTTTTGTTTTATTTTCGCATCTGCGAAAATACGCGTATGCGAAAATTAACATATGTGAATATTCGCGTATGCTAAAATTAGCATATGCGAAAAGTCGCATATGCGAATTTTCGCACGCCAGTCTCACACAGTAGTATTACAGCCTTCTTTACACCACACAAGCTGGAAGCAGAGAGGGATGATCACTGTGATGTGTACTGTGAAAAAAAAAAAAAAAAAAATTAAAAAAAACGAATATTCGTAATTACGAATATATAGCGCTATATTCGCGAAATTCGCGAATATGCGATATTCGCGAATAATATTCGAATTGCGAATATTCGTGAGCAACACTACAAATAGCATCAGATACCATGAAAATAGCAGCAAAAACAAATAGTGCCAGTGAGATAGGAGACAGTATACAGATAGACAGCTCGTATACTGGCTGCTTCTCTCACTGGCCCTATTGCTGTTTGCACAGTTATTTATTCTTTGTTTTTGCTGCTATTTTCATGGTATCTGATGCTATTTGCACTGTCACCTGTTTCTTTTGTTATATGGAGGTATCACGTGAGTGTACTTTATTCATGGATTGATCTAGCGCCTCTTTTCTTGCACTCAGCTCTAATGGCGCAGTGTTTGCACTTCTACAGCACCAGCACTTTATACGGTAGAGTCAGGTCTCTATACTATGTACTCATCCGCAAACTATTTACTTTCCTGGTTTCTTAGACAGGACTTCTTCCCCCCCCAGTAACCCCCTCCTTTTGATCTATATATTTAATTAAACATAAATTTTTTTTTTCTAAAACATTTACCTATATGTATTGATTGATTTTGTATGCATACCCTATGAGTTATTTTAATATAATGGGGTTTCACATACTGGTGTGTTCCACACACCTATTGGTTCTATGTTTAAGTGTTGGATCTTGTGAACCCCTAACTTATTTAGAAATTATTGATTTTATTGGAGCCTACATATAGGAAGGACAGTTTGTCGGTACTCGTATATATCCACTGCTCAGAAAAAATAAAGGGAACACTTAAACAGCACAATGTAACTCCAAGTCAATGACACTTCTGTGAAATCACACTGTCCACTCAGGAAGCAACACTGATTGACAATCAATTTCACATGCTGTTGTGCAAATGGAACAGACAACAGGTGGAAATTATAGGCAATTAGCAAGACACCCCCAATAAAGGAGTGGTTCTGCAGGTGGTGACCACAGACCACCTCTCAGTTCCTATGCTTCCTGGCTGATGTTTTGGCCATTTTTGAATGCTGGTGGTGCTTTCACTCTAGTGGTAGCATGAGATGGAGTCTACAACCCACACAAGTGGCTCAGGTAGTGCAGCTCATCCAGGATGGCACATCAATGCGAGCTGGGGCAAGGTTTGCTGTGACTGTCAGCATAGTGTCCGGAGCATGGAGGCGCTACCAGGAGACAGGCCAGTATATCAGGAGACGTGGAGGAGGCCGTAGGAGGGCAACAACCCAGCTACAGGACCGCTACCTCTGCCTTTGTGCAAGAAGGAGCAGGAGGAACACTGCCAGAGCCCTGCAAAATGACCTCCAGCCAGCCACAAATGTGCATGTGTCCACTCAAACGGTCAGAAACAGACTCCATGAAGGTGGTATGAGGGCCCGACGTCTGCAGGTGGGGGTTGTGCTTACAGCCCAACACCGTGCAGGATGTTTGGCATTTGCCAGAGAACACCAAGATTGGCAAATTCACCACTGTCGCCCTGTGCTCTTCACAGATAAAAACATGTTCACACTGAGCACATGTGACAGACATGACAGAGTCTGGAGACGCCGTGGAGAATGATCTGCATCGCATTCTTTTACAATGCAGACTCATCATTGCAGATCCTTTCAACTTGAAAACCGCGCCTTAAATCTACAAGGCTGTGGCATCCACATTGTGGAAACATTCCAATTGCCAGTACCCAATCTAATCTGGCTACTACTTGCATGTTCACCACCAGGATCAAGTGGCTACTACTCGTACCTATACTTGCCTGCGCTGATGGTGAGATTAGCTGGAAGCACAAAGACTCTGTAACAGCTATATGCATGTTCAACTGCCCTGACTGGACGTGAGCGCAAGACACAACTAATCCGATGGCATTCATCCTAAGCAAGCACATCGGCATCTCTGGCAGGCGTGGCCCATTTCTAGCTCCAGCACACCGCGACCCAGTACTCACCCCACACACAGCCAAACCAGAGCCAGGTGAGCAGTGTATAACACTGTACCCAACCTCATAGAGGACAGCAGGACAGAGGACTCCACATCTCCTTGTGAGTGGTGCGGTGTACCAAACCTTTCATATAAGGAAAAGTATTGCATTCAACCTCTTGGGGACGCAGGGCGTATGCATATGCCCTGCATCCCCGATTCTTAAGTACTCAGGGCGTACCTGTACCAAACCGGGAAGCCTGCTGAAATCATTCAGCAGGCATCGTGGCACATCTCCAAGGGGATCTTGAGACCCCCCCCCCCCCATGTCGGCGATCGACACAAATCGCTGAACAATTCAGACAGACGATTTGCAGCAATTCTGGTCCCCGGGCGGGGATCAGACCAGTTGCCTGCTGAATTCATTGACCAGGCATCCTGGCACATCATACCAGTGATCTGTGGCGATTACGGGTCATTGGCGACCCAGAAAAGGAGGATAATCAGTGGTGTAATATACACCACCAATCATCCTCCGTACTGTCCTGGGAGGTGGCAGTGTTGCCAACCCCCCCCCCCCCCTCCCCCAGGACAGCCTGTGACTGGACGGTCAGGGGAGGAGAGCAGGAGCTCGTTGCTCCGCTCTGCTCACCACCATTTTGTGTCTGGTGCTGAGCAGGATGGAGCCCTGTGCTGCATCGCCCCCCTCAGTAAAAGAAAAGTGCCCCCTGGCACATTAGAAGTTAGGGAAAGCTTGTGTTAGGTGTTAAAAAAGACTGAATTATTTTTTTTTGCAGCAGGTGTAGGTGTCCGTAGCACCTTTAGCTGCGTGACCCCGTCCCTAGAGGGTGGCTGCGGTCATGAGTTTTTTTTTTTGGGTGCAGACCTGCTAATTGTGTGGCCGACCCTCTTAAGTATAAAATAGCGGTCCGCCACTGTTAGCCAATTGCCCGGCCACCGCTGATCAGTCCCGTAGTACTAATCAGCCTTTTTTTGTGGTGCAGGCCCTTTTTAGGGGTTATAGCATCTTTTTTTATTTTATTTTTTCCACTTATAGTCGATCTGTGCCACCAGTAGCAGGCCTGTGGTGTGTGGACAGACCGTATATGTGTGTGTGGCCTGTCCCACTGTTGTCGGTGATATTTTTTTTGGGGTTCAGGCGGGTGCTTTTCTTCGGGTTTTAGCGTTTTTTATTTTATTTTTCGAGTTTTTTGTGTGGGGGTCTGTGTACGTGCCACCAGCCACTATTCTGGGCTGAGTGGCCAGACCCCTCCACTGACTTCTGCGTCTCCTGCCACCATCAAGCGCTAATCAGTGCGCACACCACTGATTAGGTAAGCGCTTTTTTTCTGCTTATTTTAGTTTAGTTTTATTTTATATTTTTATATTTTTGTTCTTAGGGCGGTTTATGAGCCACCAAAGCGGAGGATACACCGCCCTGGGAGGCCGCCAACCTCCTCTGCTCCTGACCCTGTGCCCCATGCTAGTATGAGTCCCCCTGCCAAGTTCACTGGTGCCCCATACCGGAGAACTTGTTTGGACTGAGCCAGTGGACCACGAGCCAGTGATTCCTGAGTTTGTTGACAAGATTGACATCGTCAGGTTCACTGAAATGGACTATTTTTTTTTTCAGTGATTACTTTGTTGATCTGATGGTTGACCAGATGAACCTCTACGCGCAACAGTTCATCGCCGCAAACCCAGACTCCTTTTTAGCTAGGCCCAATGGCTGGTTCCCAGTCGATGGAGCTGAAATGAGGACATTTTGGGTCCTCGTGCTACATATGGGTCTAGTTAAAAAACCAAAGGTCAGGCAATACTAGAGTGGGGATGTCCTCTACCATACCCCGCTCTACAGTATGGCCATGACCCGTCCCCGGTTCAAGGCCATCCGGAAATGTTTGCATTATGCTGATAATGTGGGAGACCTATATGCCTGAAAGGGAGGTCTCTATTAATGTGTCTCTCATCAGCTTTAAGGGGAGCCTTTGGCACCCATTGCTAGATAAGGGTTACCACCTTTACAAGGATAACTTTTACACTAGTATCCCTCTCTTCACATCTCTCGCCGCCAGATCCACGCCCGCTTTGAGACAGTCCAGAAGAATCAAAGAGGCCTTCCGACCTATCCCCTCCAGACTCCTATGCCCCGGGGTGAGTCCCGTGCCCTTACCCATGAAAACCTGTTGCTGGTCAGGTATAAGGACAAGAGGGATGTCCTTATGCTCACCACAATTTATGGGAACGGCAGCACCCCTGTCCCTGTGCGAGATACCTTGGGACCGGTCCTCAAGTCCGATTGTATTCTGGACTGCAATTGGTATATGGGGGGAGTTGATCTCTCTGATCAAGTCCTCAAGCCATATAATGCCATGCGGAAAGTACAGGCATGGTACAAAAAAGTTGCGGTCTACATGGTACAGGTTGCCATGTATAACTCTTTTGTACTGTCCTAGTATGCTGGCAACACAGGGACTTTCCTGAAGTTCCAAGAGGAAATTCTAAAGGCCCTAATCTTTGGTGACCGCCGAAGAGCATGTCAGAGCACCTCTGGAACTGCAATCCCCCAGATCATCCCCAGCCAACACTTTCCAGGTGAGGTCCCCCACACTGGAAAGAAGAGACGATCCCAGAGTGTATCATGGGAGGGGGATTCGGAAGGACACCACCACTCAGTGCGACACTTGCCCCGATCATCCATACCTCTACATTAAAAACTGCTTCAGGGAGTATCAATTCCATGGAGCACTAAATTTGTAATCCTTTTCCCTAATTTTTATTCCCCAGAATTTGACTCCAATGTACCAGTCCAGAGTACATTGCCTTCCAAATTTTAAAACCAACCCTCCCCCCCCAAAAAAAATTTTTTTTTTTTTTATTTCCCATTACCCCTGATAATCTCCCCCCCCCCCCCCTCCCCCCCAAAAAAAGGGTCATGGGACACAGAGTCAACAGCATTGGGGGTTTGCAGTTGCCTCAAATGCTAAGCGCTCTCTCTCCACCTGAGCGTAACAGGATAGAGACGGTCACACAAATCACGTTCCCAGAATGATGATTCAGAGCATAGGGTTTAGGGCGGGCATCATTTTTACTTTTGGCTATACCCTGGGTCATCATTCTGGGAAAATAATTGGCATATCAGTACTAAAATTGCAATTTTCATTTTCCCCAAACTACACTTCATCCATTCCTGGAAAATAAATTTAGGGAACACCCGTCTGTTCCAAATCTCCACTTCACCCCTATACACCTTCCCTAGGGGGTGTACTGCTTGTAATATTCTCACATGTGGGTGTTCCTTTCTTGTATTTTCTTCTGAACATATGTAACTGTTAGGTCCTTAAGAAACATCGGCCGCAAATGCGAAGAGTTCTCCCTCATGAGCTCTGTCGTATTTCCAGGCGACAATTCGGAGTCACATGTTAGTTGTTCCCAGAAAGATGAAGCAAAGCATAGGTTGAAAATTGCTATTTTCAAAAGCTACCCTTCATCCATTCCTGGAAAATAAATGTAGGAACCACCCATGCATTCAAAATGTCCTCTTTAGCCCTATACCCATTCCTCAGGGTGGGTACTTTCTGTAATGGGGTCACATGTGGGGGTTTCTTTTTTGTATTTCCCTCTGAATGTATGGAACCGTCAGCTACTGATATGCCATAGGCCTCAAATGCAAATAGACCTCTATGACTTCTGAGCCTTGTTGTGCGCCCGTCCAGCACATTACCCCATATCTGGATGTATTCCCATAGTACGGAGAAAGCCCTCCAAAATTTGTAACCCAATTTCCCCCATTACCCCTTGTGAAAATGTAAAAAATTGGGTTACCCCAGCATTTTAGTGTAAAAAAATTTAAAATTTATGGCCCACTGTTCAAAAAACCTGGGAGGTGTAAGTACTCACTGTACCCCTTGTGACCTTCTTTGAGGGGTGTAGTTTCAAAATTGTGGTCACTTGCTGGGATTTTTCTTTCGATTTTATGTCAGAACCTCAACCATTGCAGTGCAAATCACCACTATAGGCCTCAAATCTCATCGGTGCTGTCTCACTCCTAAGCCCTGTTTTGCACCCGCATAGTGCATTACCGCCATATATGGGGTATTTACTTATTCTGGAGAAATTGGGCTACAAATTTGGTGGAGCTTTTTATTCTCTTACTACTTGTGAAACTAAAAAAAATGTTGGTTAATACCAGAAATTCAGTGTTAAAAATCAAATTTTTAACTTTTAAGACCCACTGTTTAAAAAACACGTGAGGTGTAAGTACTCACTGTAACCCTTGTTGCGTTCCTTGAGGGGTGTAGTTTCTAAAATGGTGTCACATGTGGGGGGTTTCTGCTGTTCTTGCACAATGGGGGCTTTGTAAACGCACATGGCCCCCTACTTCAATTCCAACAAACTTTTCACTCCAAAAGCCCAATGGCATTCCTCCTATTCTGAGCATTGCAGTGCGCTCGCAGCACACTTTACATTCACATATGGGGTATTTTCAGGTGAAATTGCACTACACATTTTGGGGGCCTTTTCCCCTATTACCCCATGTGAAAATGAAACATTTGGTGTAAAACTATCAATATAGTGCGAAAAATCTAATTTTTCACTTTTACCGCCCACTGTTCAAAAAACATGTGAGGTGTAAATACGCACTGTAACCCTTGTTACATTCCTGGAGGGTGTAGTTTCCAAAATGGTGTTCTGACATCATGGGAGGTTTGTAAATGCACATGGACCCAGACTTCCATTCCAGCAAAATTCTCTCTCCAAAAGTCCAATGACGCTCCTACTGTTCTGAGGCCTGTAGTGCACCAGCAGATCACTTTACGTCCACATATGAACACCATCATTTTAGTGTTAAAAATCAGATTTTTCATTTTCTCGTCCAAGTTCAACGCAAACCTGTTAACCACGTGTGAGGTGTTAAGGCTCACTGTACCCCTTGTTACGTTCCTTGAGGGGTGTAGTTTCCCAAATAGTTGCCGTGTGTTGGTTTTTTTCGCTGTCCTGGCACCCTGGGGAGTTGATAAATGCAACATGCCCTCCAAAAGCCATTTCAGCAAAATTCTCTTTCAAAAAGCCAAATTTTGCTCCTTCTCTTCTGAGCATTGTAGAGCGCCAGCAGAGCACTTTACGGCCACATATGGGGTATTTCCATACTCAGGAGAATGCTTTGTATGCTGTTAGAAATAACCCATAAGTGGTTCGTGCATTTACAATTTCGCTTAGAGACTTACAGGATCATCTGCTGAGACCGTGTCTTATCTACAGGTGGTTGCCCATAGCAACAGATCGTTGCACTACTTGTTAGTGCATTTTAACATTATTGTCTCTATTTGGGTGATACAGGAGAGTGTTATTACTACATCTCTCCCAATTCCACCCTCATGTTATCTATGGAAGTACTGCATTTAATCTGAACACAACCTAAGCACTTTGTTTTTAATATCGTATTTTTACATTTTGGTTTTACTAATCATGTATTAATCTTCATTTTTACATATATTGTAACTGTTTATTGGTTTGACTTAAGTGTCGAGCAAGGGCCCTGCAACCCGCCAGTCATCCATTGTCTCATTATTTGAATATAATAAATTATCCTTATAGTTACAACTAAACCAGTTCACAGTGTGCCTCAGTTATCGGTGACCCAGAGCGCCAGAATTCTTAGTACAAAAAGAAAAAAAGGCCTGGCATCTCGTGTGACACTGCTATAACAGTTATTAAAAGGACCCCAACGGTAATGGACTCTCATGTGGAGGATATCACCCCAAAATTCGGGGTACGGAACAGGATCAGGGGCTTGCTGGCCATCAGCGCTTCGACCTGTATCTGAAGAACAGAATCCGTATAAATAACTTTTATACTACTCATTCTGTGACTACTTTAGATATACTTATTTTTATATTTGCCAGCTCATTTGTATATTCATACTATTCCAATTGATGACCTCTTGGATCTTTACTGGGAAGTGCCACTTCCCCAATCTTTTCCTCCTTTTCTCTTCAGAAACTGTCCAGAGAAAGAAAATCCTGATAGCAAACCTCTCCTGGTACTGGAAGGATTAAGATTTTTTTTAATAGAAGTGTGGTGTCCCGGTACCGCATCCTATACGGTAACTGTATAGAGGTCCCCATAGCCAGAGTCCCTAGGACATCGGGTCCTTCTTATCTAGTCCGCCCCTTGTCACCTCTCATCTAGGTATTAGTAATCTAACAGTTTATTCAGGATTTATATAAATATAATTGTTCAAATGTATATAATTGGTTAATTACCTGTACGGAGCGTAGCAGGACCTGCGGGTCACGTGATCAGGTAAACTCTATGGTTTTTGCTTAAGGACCTTTGAAGATCCCTATGACATATTACACCCATCATTCCTTGTAACGGTGAGTGACAGTTATTCGGACCAATCAAAGCAGCCCTGCCCATATAAGGGAGTGGCGGCTATTGCTCGCTCTCTTTCCCCGTGGGCTGTTAGAGAAGGATCTGCGCTGCTGTCATCCGTGAGTTTAGGCCCGAGCCTTGTGGCGACGGCTGATCATTAAAAAAAAGTGAGTGTGTCAATCCCTAAGCACTCTGGAAGATCACCGGACCTTATCTATCCCCAAAATCCGGACAGATCTTCGCAAATTATCCTGAATTCTGAGGCTTATAACAAAAGTCAAGGTCCCCAACAACTGTCAGTCACTGAAGTGTATGGAGACTGTTTGAATGAGACTGTTACTGTTCATTGGATGTACCGCAAGCCTTTAAGTAAAGTTTTACCCAAGTTCAACTACCTTGTGGACCTTCAGTCATTATTTGCATGCACCTATCGTTACTGGGAAGGGCGGCGATAGGCCGGAGAATTACCTCAGCATACTATCCCTCAGCCTGGCATCACGAACAATAGGGTTAACCTTAACCCCTGATATACTGAAGCAAAACCCTGATTACACTACCCCAAGTATTTTACAAATCTGTTTAACAAAAAAAAAAAAAAGGATGGTTTCCACCGAAGTACCCCTTTAAATCCTTAGCTCTAGACTCTGGTATAGTGAATATTGAGAGCAAAAGAAAAACACTATTTTGGATATTTTAATAGATTTCTGAGCAAAGTCTGATCTGTTTTTAACTGGGCATATTAGGAACTTTGGGGGAGATTATCAAAACCTGTCCAGAGGAAAAGTTGCCCATAGCAACCAATCAGATCACTACTTTCATTTTTAATAAGGTCTCTGAAAAATGAAAGAAGCGATCTGATTGGTTGCTATGGGCACCTTTTCCTTTGCACTGGTTGTGATAAATCTCCCCTTTGTAGTTTTTGTCCTTTGGAAGCTCCATCCCACCACCTTCTATGGTTGATCATACCACAGAGGTAGCAGTCACACCGGGGCCTTGGTGCCTTAGGAGGACCCAAAGGACATCGGCCCCATAAGAGACCAGTATTATAATTGGTACATTGGCCCCTTTTGAAGATTTTGCATCAGGGCCCAGAAGTTAGGTTATTCCACTGATTTTTACCATCATAATATTGCACCAAGTAGTTCCGTATTGCTCTTTGTGTACCATCGCTACAGCTTCATCTGTTCCTTGAGAAAAGGTAAGGCCACTAGAGCAGTGTTCCCCAACCAGGGTGCCTCCAGCTGTTGCAAAACTACAACTCCCAGCATGCCCGGACAGCCTTTGGCTGTCCGGGCATGTTGGGAGTTGTAGTTTTGCAACAGCTGGAGGCACCCTGGTTGGGGAACACTGCACTGTAGAGAGTCATTATGGTAGTAAGGCTTTCCACATGTCTGCAGTCTGTTGCCGGGCTGCAGGATCGGCAGAGTAATCCAGTAGATCTCCATTCCACATGCCAACTCCTCTGAGACCAAGTTTCTTGATATAGGCCACCTTCAAAGAAATACTCTGCGGATCATCGTACCAAACCTGATGGATATTTCCTTTTTTGTCCTATTGAAATAAAAAATAAAAAAATCACTATATAGTCTACAGCAAACAGAATTGTCAGAAAACTCAAGTGGTGAAATCGACTACAAACCTTGTAATGGTAAAAAGGAGCTTTCTGGACATCGTCCCATAGTCGGCCACTCAATGAATTATTGACCTGCTTCATGATCGCGCTGTATGCCACCTGAGTGCCCGCAGCGTCACTGCACTCGGCACCTCGGAATGGCTTCTTTTCTATTTTGCAGCGATTATCCTGACGTAAAATGGTTAAAAAAAATATATTATTATATATATATATATATATATATATATATTAATCATCTAATGACTAATAAATGCAGTGAAAACTCTAATAGTTCCAGATAACACACCGAACAAGCATGTGTTTCATTTTTCAACTTTAAAGGGGATACTCCGGCCCTAAGACATCTTATCCCCTATCCAAAGGATAGAGGATAAGATGTCTGATCGTGGGGGGGGTCCTGCCGCTGGGGACCCCCGCAGTCTTTCATGCAGCATCCCACTATCATCAGCCTCCAGGTCTGATGAATCAGGATCACGGGGCCGGAGTATCGTGATGTCAAGCTCCGCCCCCTCAATGCAATCCTATGGGAGGGGGCATAGTGGCTATCATGCCCCCCTCCCATAGGCTTGCATTGAGAGGGCAGAGCGTGACGTCCCGATACTCCGGCCCCGTGATCCTGATTCATTAGACCCAGAGCGATGTTCGCTCCAGAGGCTGATAGCAGGGTGCTGCATGAAAGATTGCGTGGGGTCCCCAGTGATCAGGTATCTTACCCCCTATCCTTTGAATAGGGGATAAGATGTCTTAGGGCCAGAGTACCTCTCACGAGCTTGTATTTTCTGCTCAGTCTCAGTCAGATTCACAGACTGGGAAGGGGCGTTCCCCAGCAGACGTGACATCATCTGAAGCCCTACAGGGGAGAACTTCCTCCCTCACTGCGCTACACAGCCCAGAGCAGTTCAGTGTGTGAGATGAGCTCTGATTGGATAATGCTGAGCAACCCCCCCTGCCAACCTAATGCTGGGGGACATCTGCCGCCGCCAACCTAATGTTGGCGGACATCTGCCGCCGCCAACCTAATGTTGGGGGACATTTTTACAGTTTGGGGCTTTCTAGTTATTGGAAAATTGCAGAGCCTAAAATGTTCTTTTCGCGCCATGTTCTCCATAGATGACTCGTCATGGCGGTCTGGGCTGGAGAAGAAAAATGAAAGCAAAGGATGCCATTCAGAGAAGACGTCACCTGATATAACTGTATGTAATCACTTTTATGGTCTGTAGCGGTAATGATGGGGGCTGTTGTCATTACTGCTGTTAAGAGGTATCCCCATTCTGCAGGTGCAGGCGTAATTAGGGCCTGACCTGAGGGCTTGGTTAGGGGGCTTGTCCCTCTTTGCTCTCAGAAAAAGTTGGGAGGCATGCATATGTATCTGACCAGTCTGTACACTCTCCAAAAAGTAATGCAAAATACGTGAATGTAAAAATAAAAATATCAAAAAAATTCCAACTATACCTCTGTTAAGTTAAGACAGATGTAGTTATACCCATACCAGGGGACGCCCATCACAAGTTTCTTGGGATCTATGCAGATATCAATAAACTGCTCGTAACCTACAAGAGATAGAATTTATTTTCAAAAATACATGGATCTCACTTGGTGAAATGAAATAAGTGACTAGAATTTTTTTTATTTTTTTACTATTTTAGTCATACATCAGTTTATGGGGCTCCTGATAGAAGTTGTAAACTTGAATTTACTTGGATATTGTGTCTCCATACACTTCTAATGCAGTCATTTTAGACAAGATGTATTTAATAGCTATTATAGGTCTATGACGGTTATTACAAATCTCAACAAAAGTGGGCAAAGTACACAGCAATGTTAGTCACATATGCTGGACACTGGGCATAGTACAAACTCATTACTAAGCCACAGCACATGTGCCAGAGCAGATATTAAAGGGGTACTCCGGCCCTAAGAC
Organism: Hyla sarda; assembly: GCF_029499605.1. NCBI lineage: Eukaryota > Metazoa > Chordata > Amphibia > Anura > Hylidae > Hyla > Hyla sarda. The sequence continues at coordinate 210,732,957 of NC_079195.1, read as the reverse complement.
ATCTTTTCCCTTATCCAAAAGGATAGGGGATAAGATGTCTGATCGCGGGGGTCCCGCCGCTGGGGACCCCCACGATATAGCATGCAGCACCCACCTGTAAGCACTGCAGGAAATGCTGGAGGCTCCAAGTCTTATGCTTCCCGACCATGGGCACGAAGTATCGTGACGTCACGACTCCGCCCCTGTGTGACATCACCCCGCCCCCTCAATGCAAGTCTATGGGAAGGGGAGTGACGGCCGTCACGCCCCTTCCCATAGACTTGCATTGAGGGGGCGGGGTGATGTCACACAGGGGCGGAGTCGTGACGTCACGATACTTCGTGCCCATGGTCGGGAAGCATAAGACTTGGAGCCTCCAGCTCTTCCTGCAGTGCTCACAGATGGGGATAAGATGTCTTAGGGCCCGAGTACCCCTTTGAACCCCACCTCACAAAATCACAGTACTTGGAAGACTGACCAGTTATAGTTTTGTTGAATGGCGCGTTCGCTCCAGCAATACATTCAGTCCAGATCTGGGATTGTTCATCATAGGACATCACAAACAAGAAGTCACACAGGTCCGCTATGCCCGTATAGTTGTAGCAACGGAGGTCAATGCAGCTAGGAGACCATGCCACATCAAAGGTCACCTAAACAGTATGAACACAAAACAAAAAAAAAAAACAAAAAAATAAAAAAAGGTAAAAATACACAGAAAAAGAGTAAACAGAAATTATACACATTGGGGAAGATTTATCAAAACATGTGCAGGGGAAGAGTGGTGCAGTTGCCCATAGTAACCAGATCGCTTCCTTCAATTTTAAAAAGGCCTCAGAAAAAAAGTAAGTAGCGATCTGATTGGTTGCTATGGGCAACTGGTCAACTTCTCTGCACAGGATTTGATAAATCTCCCCCATTGTGAGGACGTCTAAACCTCAATTTCCTAATATAGCAGTGGATCTGTGGGAAATTCACATTCTCTATTACTTACCTGATAGACAACATTATTCTTATGTGTATGGCCACCCACAGGACATCACAGAGGGGGTTACATGCGCTCTGGCATTGCACTTTAATGGTGGCATTTATTGGTCTACCTACCAGGGGAGCAGGCACAACAGATGTTATGGGGCCATTTTGTTCACACATTAGTTTCAGTTGGATATAAAGCTCATGTAGAATGTAATGGGAAATGTAATGCAGCTTCAGACTAAGATTTATCAAGGGCGAGAAAAAGTGAAGAGATATTTCCCATAACAACCAATCACAGCTCAGCTTTCACTCCAATCTCTCCAGTTTTTCTCTGACATATTGATAAATCAAGACCTAAGTTTTCCAATGGAACCTCAGGGGTACCCCCGTACGTGCACCATTATTCCCCCAGTATTACATCAGTGTGCACCATTATTCCCCCAGTATTACATCAGTGTGCACCATTATTCCCCCAGTATTACATCAATGTGCACCATTATTCCCCCAGTATTACATCAGTGTGCACCATTATTCCCCCAGTATTACATCAGTGTGCACATTATTCCCCCAGTATTACATCAGTGTGCACCATTATTCCCCCAGTATTACATCAGTGTGCACCATTATTCCCCCAGTATTACATCAGTGTGCACCATTATTCCCCCAGTATTACATCAATGTGCACCATTATTCCCCCAGTATTACATCAGTGTGCACCATTATTCCCCCAGTATTACATCAGTGTGCACATTATTCCCCCAGCACTGCAGTGGCTAAGGAATGTGCCTCCGACTGCTGTGGTCTCCCCTGCCCCCCTCCATGTCATTTGTTTGTTTTCACCTTATTATGCCCCCCCCCCCCCCCCATTTCTTCATCCAATTAAAAGTGTATTTGCCCAGCAGTGGCTGCTTTGTGAAGGGCTAAATTAGAGGGATAATCCAACAAAAGAAACAGCGAGTTTGATGTCTAAATATAATAAAGTCAACTAATAAAATGTAATTCGCCATAGTGCACAGATCTCTCCATATCAGCTCTGCTCTCTCCCTTGTATCTCTGATGCCACTTTACACTCAGAGCTCCCATACCCGCTTCCCCCTCCCTTCCTGGCTACTGAGGATAAGACCATTGATGTAAAGAGGGGAAGCTCATATTATTGCTCATTAGATTTTTAAGGAAGCCTTTCTAAGTCACAGTAGTTTCAGTCAGAACAGGCTCACTGCCATCTTATGTGAGAAAGGCTTCCTGCTGCCTTAAGATCTAATGATCAGTAATATGAGCTCATCCTTTTCACATTTGTGGTATCCCAAAGCAGGGTCACCTTTTGCTACCCTGTACACGGTTCAAGTTGCTATAGCCCTACATGTCTCTAGCTCTGTTTTAGTACTTTTTCTTTAAATGTTGCACAATGCAAATGTATTTTTCTATGTCTTTATAGGTTTCTGCATGCACTGAGCCTATACAAGTATAAGGGGTCAACTTTCTTTACCGAAGATTTAAAGGAAATCTGTCATCAGTATCACCTGCACTAACCTGTTATACAGCCTTGTAGTGCGGGTGACACTGATCCAAACGATATGTACCTCATCACGATCAGTCGCTGTGTTCCACCAATATGGATCTTTTTTTGCTATATGCTAATTAGCTGCTTGTATCATGGGCGGAGCTCCGCTTGCTTACCAGGGAAGGGACATTCACTGTTGCCGGGTTGGCGTTCAGCTCCTCAATATTCATATTCCCCCTACTGCTCTCTCTCTCTGACACAACGGCACATGTGCCACTTCCTTTGAGTGGGCATAATACTTAACCGAATGCTGCTTCCGGGTGTACCCAGGAAGCGGCATATGTGCCATTGTATCAGACAGAGTGAGCCACATACCACAGTCCTTTATGCTGCAAACTAAAATCTTGCATTTTTTGTGTGTAAATTTTACTTAAAGGAGTACTCCATAATAGGAAAATTGTCGTCCATACTGCCGGCAGTAAAAAAAAAAAAAAAACAGGTACATACCTTCCTTCACTCCCCCAGTGCCTCCGGCCTCCGCTGCGATCCTCTAACTGGTTACCGGTGGTCGGCGAGTCGTACTGCACTCAACCAATCACGGCCACAGCAAAGTCCCGACTCGGCCGGCGATAGGCTGTACGGCAGTGTGATGTTTTCGGCCCCAGCACCAGGGGATGAGATGTCTGATCTGGGACCCCCACGGCGATCTCTGTGCAGGCCTGGCATTAGTCTAGAACACTGGGTGTGGACGGCTGGGGTCGTGATGTCACGGCCACTCCTCGTGACATCACGCCCCCTCAATGTAAGTCTATTGGAGATGGCGTGGTGGATGCCATGCCCCTTCCCATAGACTTGCATTGAGGGGGCGTGACTTGGTGTCAAGAGTTGTGGCCATGACTTCACAACTTCCGCTCCAGGCATTCGGAACAAAATGTTCCGAACGCTGGGGCAGCAGTGTACCCCTTTAATGTTAAAGTGACATGCGGTAACCCATGGTAAGTATTTGACATTACGACAACATGTGTTCCTCGAGCAGGTTCGCCGAACTCTGCTCGCTCATCTCTAGGGACAAGCTTGCTGACGGTTTCCAACAGCCAGCAGAACTATAAATGCAGCTCTGGTAAAATGAGGAAAATTTACCAAAAAATGGAATTACTACCCATAGCAACCAACAGAATATACTCAGTTTTATGGACTGAACGGCTACTTTGATAAATGTCTCCTACAATGCGTTTATAAAGTGTCTTAACCTTTTGATCTCTACTGCAGCACCCACCTGTGATTACTGCACAGAGCAAACTCGCTCAGTGAGTAATGACGGGCAATACAGGGGCCGGAGCATCGGGACGTCACGCCCCCTCCCATAGACTTGCATTAAGAGGCTGGGCCGTGATGTCACGAGGGGCGGAGCCGTGACGTCACGATGCTCCAGCCCCTGTATCGCCGGTCATTATGCACAGAGCGCGTTTGATCTGTGTAGTAATGAAAGTGGGGTACTGCAGCCGAGATCCTGGGGGTCCCCAGTGGCGGGACCCCCGCAATCTGACATCTTATCCCCCATCCTTTGGATAGGGGATAAGATGTCCTTGGGCGGAGTACCCCTTTAAAGAGTACCTCTCATGATCTTGTCAAATTTTTATAATCCTCCCAGTTCACTGCCACCATCATGATAAACCACCCTCCGATTATTTTTTAGTTTTCTACCTTGATATTGCTCCGTATTTTCTGCTCAGTCTCAGTCAGATTCACAGACTTGGAAGGGGCGTTCCCCAGCAGTCGTGACATCATCTGAAGCCATACAGGGGAGAACTTCCTCCCTTACTCTGCTACACACAGTCCAGAACAGTTCAGTGTGTGAGATGAGCTAAGATACTATGTTTAATTGAAGCATTCAATGAATGACTAAAGCCGACATCTTCATGGCCTTGTCCGCAATGCTGAACCTACTGGCGCCATTGAAATCAGCAGCAGCAGGACGGCGTTGTCATTGCCATCTGCGCCAATGCAATCCCGGCAGAATTCAGACCATAGAACAAACATGTTCATTCTTTGGGCAGATATCCGTTCCGCTGGCGAAATTCTGCAGTGGGCAAAAAGAATCAAATCCCATTCAAAATAGAGGGACTTTGCTGTAAGTTTAATTCCGTCGGCTGAATTTCTGCAGTGTGGACAAGGCCTATATATGTGGAAATTCAGGATCATTTCATACAAAGCCAAGTAACAGCAGATTAAACAAACAGCACATTATCTATTACCCAAGAGTTCAAAGGTGTCTATTAAACAAAGTTGATTGTCCTCTTAAAGGGGTAGGGTGTTCCTCTCTGACTGCTATGCTGTACCCCCCCATTGAGTAGTACATTACTTTAGTATGGTGCTGTACTCCGCTATCATTAAAAATCCCATACACCGTGAATGGACTGGGAGTCTAGCATGTACATTAGACTAGGGTAGAGTTATCAAAATCCAGAGGAAAAGTTGCTGAGTTGCCCATAGCAACCAATCACATCGCTTCTTTCATTTTCAACAAGGCCTTTGCAAAATGAAAGTAGTGAGCTGATTGGTTGCTATGGGCAACTTTTCCTTTGCACAGGTTTTGATAAATCTCCCCCTGCATCCCCATTTATCCAGTGGGCAAGAAATCTTAGGTCTTCTGATCAGTGGGTCTCACTAGTCAGACCCCTTTCTTTTCTTTTAAAGGGCCTAACCCCAGTGGTCTCCACACTGTGGAACTCTAGATGTTGCAAAACTATAACTCCCAGCATGCCCAGACAGCCAACGGCTGTCTGGGCATGCTTGGAGTTATAGTTTTGAAACATCTTGTGGGTCCACAGTTTGGAAACTACTGCCGTATCTAATCCACTTAAGGGTGCGTTCACACGCTATTTGTTTTTGCGGGTTTTCCGCTGCGTATTTGAAAGGGGGCGGGCTCTTCTCGGCTGTCCGCAGCAGAATTTACGCTGCGGAAAATCCGCCGCAGTCCCTACTGACTTCAATGGGGCTTGCGGCGGATTTTGCGCAGCGTAAATTCCTCCATGGAAAATCTGCTGCGGACAGCCAAGAAGAGCCCGCCCCCTTTCAAATACGCCGTATGAAGATTATGGTGATGAGTTATCAAGTAACTGTCCAGAGTAGGTGCAGATCCCCATAGAAAACCGATCTGACTATGGACAGTTCCTGAGATGGACTTTCAGTACTTATCAGCTGCTGAAGTTGAGTTGTTCTTTTCTGTCTGACCACAGTGCTCTCTGCAGACACCTCTGTCCATCCCTTTAACTTTCAATGGAGAATCTATACTAAATCACTCAAATTACAAATGTATTATACCTCACCTGTGACCCCGGGATTTCTCTATGGAAAGCCTCTGTGGTTTCCTTCACCAGTGCAGTTAAAGCAAAATATTCGGGGGTACCTGGGAACACTGCCTGTTCTATATCCAAGTTTATTCCATCCATATATTGAGCCTTTGCCAGCCTCACTTTCTCTGCTATCCAGGCAGTTCTATTGCCTGAATCCACAATATCTTTTAAGGGAACATCTCCTGTAACAAAAGGGGAGAAACAATGTCACTTCACAAGACTAATTTACGGAAAATGATCCTGGAACCCCATAGATCAGTAGATTGCAGGGGTGGGAGGGTCACTTACTATAGCGTTACAGCCTCTTTAAAGGGGTACTCCCATGGAATTGTAATTATTTTATTATTTTTTATTATTATTATTCTTATTATTATTATAATTTTTATTTATTTTTATTTATTTTTTTAAATCAACTGGTGCCAGAAAGGTAAACCGATTTATAAATCACTTCTATTTAAAAAAAATCTTAATCCTTCCAGTACTTTTTAGGGGCTGTATACTAAAGAAATCCAAAAAAGAAATGCATTTCCTCTGATGTCATGACCACAGTGCTCTCTGCTGACATATCTGTCCATAGCAGTATATCTTTGCTATGGGAATTTTCTCCTGCTCTGGACAGTTCCTAAAAATGGACAGCAGAGAGCACTGTGGTCATGACATCAGAGGAAATTCATTTTTTTTGGGGGGGATTTCTTTAGTATACAGCCCCTAAAAAGGTACTGGAAGGATTAAGATTTTTCAATAGAAGAAAATGTTTTCCACGGGAGTACCCCTTTAATGTTGTTCACTACACCGCAGCAAATCCCTACCTGTGCCCGATACTGCAGTTTTGCCCATTTGTGTCAAAAAAGGGGCCATGACACTACAGCAAGTGCTGTTATTCTGCCATAAAAGCTGATAGTGCTGATTTTTCTGTTACTAAAATGTTCTAAATTTCTCTTTAAAAATGTTGGTAATCATGCATTTTGCTAAGGCAGGAGGTGTAGTGGTCACCTTCCCCCCCCCCTCCTATATAAACATGACCTTACAGTAGAAAGATGCCCATTCACCTTCATCAACCGCCAGCTAAATGCTTTTTCAGCAGTAAGGCTGGGTTCACACCACGTTTTTCAAATACGGTTAACATATACGGTTTTCGCAAAAAAAAAAACAAAAAAAAAAAAAGACCTATGGCAAAAACCGTATGCAACCGTATTCTGAAATTCTGTGTACGGTTCTCATAGACAACAATGTTAAAAGAACCGCATACGGTTCTCCAACCGGAGGCAAAAACGTGGTCGACAGCGTTTTTGCCTACGGTGGAAAAATCGGCAAAACCGTATCCGAGCCAAAAACGGATGCAACCGTACACAACATTTGGAATACGGTTTACAATGCATTCTCTATGCATACGGTCGTACACTTTTTTTTTACGGAAAACCGTATACGGTTACCGTATTTGAAAAACGTGGTGTTAACCCAGCTTTAGCCATTGCTTCTGATTTCTCCATACACATGCATGCTCAGTTGGGTTGAGTGTCCATGTGTTTCCAGTGGAAAGTGGGTTGAAAGCCACAGCCAGACACCTCTCTTACCTTCAGGGAGAACCCTGTATACATAAGAGAACCAGCCGATCATGCCAAATTGTATGGAGGCCCTAACACAACCCTACTGTGTTTACAGCAAAACAGATAGCAAACACTGTTTTCTATCAAAATAGCTGTATATAGCAGTGGTCTTCAACCTGCGGACCTCCAGATGTTGCAAAACTACAACTCCCAGCATGCCAGGTTGAAGACCACTGGTATATAGGGTCAGAAAGGTCTCGGATTTGTTTCCCCAGCAGAACTCCGTAACAGACTCTTTGGACACCATTGACTATGGTATCTATTGTTTTGATGAAGAACTAAATAAAAACCACAGTGTTCCCTCCTAAAATAATTAAACTGGTTATTACTTGAAGTGGACCTGTGGCCAACCCTCAAAAAATTAGATTTTACAGCCATTAAAGTTAGGGTGCCCTGATCACACACCTTTTTGAAAGGTTTCTTGATATTCCTTTCCATTCCTGAGATATGGATCCGCTCGTCTGAACATACGTTAGGGTATTTTACGCTGCGGATCCGCCGCTGAAGGAACGCTGTATGCTGCCTTTACAGGTGCCTGCTCGGTGTGTCAATACGCCGCTATGAGCAGACACACTGCGATGTGCGAATTGCCGTGCGCAGAAGACTCGCACATCGCGGCAGCTCTCGGCCTAGCTCATAGAGCAGGGGGAGCAGTCGCGATGTGTGCGCGCGAGTACACCGCGCATGCGCAGCGACTCGCACATCGCTTCAGTGTGTCTGCTCATAGCGGCATATTGCCGCTCCGAGCAGGCACCTGTAAAGGCAGCATACAGGGGTCCTTCAGCGGCAGATCCGCAGCATAAAATACGATATGGATCCGCTCGTCTGAACGTACCCCTATGAGGATTTGTAGTTTCTCTGACAATTAAGGGAAGTAGTCAGATGGGCAGAAACTTAATTTTAATAATGGGAGTGACTATTAGGTTGTGGGCATGGTTATATTGTCAGAGGGTGTGGATATTGTACATTCAGGGGCGTGTCTGCCTAATACACACACCCTGACTGTATAATCCCATCCATCACCTGATCCCATTATTAAAATTAAGTTAACACCCATCAGACAGTTTATAAATCCACATATCTCAGGAATGGATGGGCGGGGGTGGGCTTTGTGAGAAGGGAATGTCCACAGGTTCTCTTTCAATGGGTTGCAGACAAAAATAAAAAAACTTTTTTTTTTGCAATGTTATCCAACCCCCTTAAAGGGGTACCCCGCCCCTAGACATCTTATCCCCTATGCAAAAGATAGGGGATAAGATGTCTGATCGTGGAGGTTCTGCCGCTGGGAACCCCCGCAATCTATCCTGCAGCATCCCCTCTCATCTAGTGCACGGAGCGAGCTTTGCTCCATGCCTGATGACTGGCGAAGCAGGGGCCGGAGGATAGTGACATCACCGCCCCGCCCCCTCATGATGTCACAGCCTGCCCCCTCAATGCAAGTCTATGGGAGGGGGCGCGACAGCCCCTGCATCCCCAGTCAGGCACGGAGCAAAGCTCGCTCCGTGCACTAAATGACAGGGGGTGCTGCAGGAGGGATCCCCAGCGGCGGGACCCCACGATCAGACATCTTATCCCCTATCCTCTGGGTAGGGGATAAGATGTCTAGGGGCGGAGTACCCCTTTAAAGGGGTACTCCCGTGGATTTTTTTTTTTTTTTTTTTTTTTTTTTTTTTTTTTTTAAATCAACTGGTGCCAGAAAGTTAAACAGATTTGTAAATCCCTTCTATTAAAAAATATTAATCCTTCCAGTACATTTTAGGGGCTGTATACTAAAGAGAAATCCAAAAAAGAAATGCATTTCCTCTGATGTCATGACCACAGTGCTCTCTACTGATCTCTGCTGTCCATTTTAGGAACTGTCCTGAACAGGAGAAAATCCCCATAGCAAACATGTGCTGTTCTGGTCAGTTCCTAAAATGGACAGCAGAGGTCAGCAGAGAGCACTGTGGTCATGACAGAGGAAATGCATTTCTTTTTTGGATTTCTCTGTAGTATACAGCCCCTAAGAAGTACTGGAAGGATTAAGATTTAATAGAAGTGATTTACAAATATGTTTAACTTTCCGGCACCAGTTGATAAAAAAAAAAAAAAAAAAAAAAAAAAAAAAAGTTTCCCAAGGGAGTACCCCTTTAAGTAGAACCTGACAAGTCAATGTATTTTATATTCATTCTTCCATGTGTCATACAATTGCAACCCAAATGGCTGTGTTCTCTGTATACCCAGCCAGAATAACAAACTTACCCTTCAGGACTAATCTTGCCCCTTTGGAGTGAGCAAAGCACATGAGCTCTGGGTCATATGGAGCAAAGAGGGCGACTGTGGTGACGCGGTCCCAGTCATAATTCTTCCAGTTTTTCCCTCGGACATAAAATACATAGACCTGGAGTAAGATAGATAACATTTAGCGCTGACTTATAATTAGTGATTGTTCCGTTATATTACTGGGAACCTGTCAATTGCCCAAACCACAGGCAGCACTAAACAGTATTTCGGAGTAAATCATAGGGAGCCAATCCCGGCTTTAGCTTCCAGTGGTTCAGGCACCATGAAACAACTGACAGGTTCCCTTTAAAGGGGTACTCCGGTGAAATTATTATTATTATTATTATTTTTTTTAAATCAACTGGTGCCAGAAAGTTAAACAGATTTGTAAATTACTCCTATTAAAAAAAGTCTTAATCCTTGCTGTACTTATTAGCTGCTGAATACTACAGCAGAAATTCTTTTCTTTTTGGAACACAGAGCTCTCTGCTGACATCACGAGCACAGTGCTCTCTGCTGACACCTGTCTATTTTAGGAACTGTCCAGAACAGCATATAATCGCTATGGGGATTTCCTTTTACGCTGGACAGTTCCTAAAATGGACAGAGATGTCAGCAGAGAGCACTGTGCTCGTGATTCAGCATACAGCTCTGTGTTTCAAACGGAAAATAATTTCCACTGTAATATTCAGCAGCTAATAAGTACAGGAAGGATTAAGATTTTAATAGAAGTAATTTACAAATCTGTTTAACTTTCTGGCACCAGTTGATTAAAAAAAAAAAAAAAAAAAAAAATTTTCACTGGAGTACCCCTTTAACATTCTAATCTCTGGAGTAGTCACAATCTATACTGTGAAGAACCTGTTAAACAATGAAGACATTAATTCTTGATTTTATATAGGGCACACAGATTCTGTAGTGCTGTACACTCCCTGTCCCCATTGGGGCTCACAATCTAAGCCAGGGTTTCCCAACCAGGGTGGGAGTTGTAGTTTTGCAACAGCTGGAAGCACCCTGGCTGGGAAACACTGATCTAAGCCTATCAGTAGGTTTTGAAGTGTGGGTGAAAACCAGAAGAAACACACACAAACATGGAAAGAACATAAACTCTTTGCTGATGTGTACTTAATGGGATTTGAACCCAGGACCTCAGTGCTGCAAGGCAACAGTGCTAACCACCGTCTGACCATATAGATTATTAAAGGGGTTATCCAGGAAAAAAACTTTTTTTTATATCTATCTCATAAATATAATATATATATATATATATATATATATATATATATATATATATATATATATATATATATATATATATATATATATATATATATATATATATAATATTATATAATATAATAATATCTATATCAACTGGCTCCAGAAAGGTAAACAGATTTGTAAATTACTTCTATTTAAAAAAAATCTTAATCCTTTCAGTACTTATGAGCTGCTGAAGTTGAGTTCTTTTCTGTCTAAGTGCTCTCTGATGACACCTGTCTCGGGAACTGTCCAGAGTAGAAGCAAATCCCCATAGCAAACCTCTCCTACTCTGTGCAGTTCCCAAGACAGGCAGAGGTATCAGCAGAGAGCCCTGTTGTCAGACAGAAAAGAACAAACTTCAGCAGCTCATAATTATTGGAAGGATTAAGATTTTTTTTTTTTTTTTATTTAATAGAAGCAATGTACAAATCTTACAGCAAAAATATTTACCCAAAACCTCAAGGAAAGTATAATTTTTTTTTTAGAATTAATGGAACAGACCGTGCTTCAATTAACAGTTGTATTTCTTAAAATATCACAATAATAAAAAAAATGGTAATAGTAACAAGATCCCCTCACAGGGCCATATGGGGGGGAATCTAACAATGTAATAAAAATTATCTAAAATAATTTCTGATGCCACTAATAGATTATACTGTGCGTTTACTTAATAGATATCTATCTATCTATATCTATATCTATATCTATATCTATATCTCTATATATCTATATCTATCTATCTATATATCTATATATCTCTATTAAGTAAACGCACAGTATAATCTATTAGTGGCATCAGAAATTATTTTAGATAATTTTTATTACATTGTTAGATTCCCCCCCATATGGCCCTGTGAGGGGATCTTGTTACTATTACCATTTTTTTTATTATTGTGATATTTTAAGAAATACAACTGTTAATTGAAGCACGGTCTGTTCCATTAATTCTAAAAAATGTATTATACACTTTCCTTGAGGTTTTGGGTAAATATTTTTGCTATAAAACACTTTTCCTTTGCACCTAGGGTATAGGTGCTCACCCAAGCTAACCTTGGATTAGTGTATTAATTGTGAGCTGCACTTATCCTTTTCCTTAATTTACAAATCTGTTTAACTTTCTGGAGCCAGTTAAAAAAAAAAAAAAAAAAAAAAAAAAAAAAAATACATAAATATATAAATAAAAAAAAAAAAAAAAAAAAAAAAAAAAAACGACGTTTCCTGGAATACCCCTTCAGGGTACGTTCACACGGGTGGATTACCTGCGGAATTTCCGCAGCGTATTTGCTGCGGAAAATCCGCAGTGGATTTTGCTACCATTGACTTCAATGGGTCATCAGAAAATCCGCCATAGAGGCAGTTTTGCAGATTTTCCTTCGGACCCATTGAATTCAATGGTAGCAGATTATCTGCTGCAAGTTTTCCGCAGCAAATACGCTGCAGAAATTCTGCAGGTAATCCGCCCGTGTGAAGGTACCCTTAAATGGTTGAGATCCCAGTTATCTTTAAACCCAACCATTGCAAAGCAGTGTCAGCTGTATTATATAGCCTGTGCCATCCCGGTGATACACATTCACAACTACATAGTTATCAACGGAGAAAACAGAAGCTGATCCAGCACTTGGGTAAAAAGTTGCAGCTTTATTAAGATCCGAATCCGACATACAAACTTCACACGGTAAAACCGACACCCTCCCTTGTCATACGCATTTCAAGCGCATGCGCACTCTTCCTCAGTGACGTCTGAGAAAGAGTGCGCATGCGCTTGAAACGCGTATGACAAGGGAGGGTGTCGGTTTTTTACCGTGTGAAGTTTGTATGTCGGATTCGGACCTTAATAAAGCTGCAACTTTTTACCCAAGTGCTGGATCAGCTTCTGTTTTCTCCGTTGATAACCACAGCACTGAGCCAAGTGCGGACCCGTGCATGGGAAGACTCGGAGGTGAGCTGTACAATACATTTACTACAACTACATAGTACCTGCAAATTGGTTTAGTCAGGGAGTTGCATGGAGTGAAATGTGCAGCATGACAGATGATCCATGGGGTGAATTTTTTTTTTAAATTCATGTAAATGGGGGTTTTCGTGATTATAGTGCATTGCACTATAATCAGGCATAGGCAACCTTTGGCACTGCAGATGTTTTGGACTACATCTCCCATGATGCTTTGGCAGTATTTTGATTGTAAGAGCATCATGGGAGATGTAGTCCAAAACATCTGCAGTGCCTATGCCTGCATAATATTGTGGATCTAAATCTATGTGCAAACAAGTATCTCCACTGACACCTATGCTAAAATCTGCAGCATCATAAAGGTCTACCATCAGAACAGATCACAGGGATCATGTGACATAAGGGAACTTTTCCTGCCCCGCCCCCAACAATCACAGCATAACAATCAGGAAGAGACAGAAATAACACTACACAATACATTGTATCCATCCGCAGTGCAGGCTCTGATACATAGTAACACACTGTACCTCGAAGTCCCGGCTGTCTTTGATTGGCTGGCATAGAGCTGGGTCTGAGCAGGGACACTCATTTGAGTAGACAGGAGTCCCTACAAAGAGGAGCAGTCCCAGCAGCGTGCACCCATACATCCTCTCTACATAGCACCCAGCACCACAATGAGCTCTGCTGCCTCCCATACAGGGTTATAGAGAGGGGGGAGGAGGAGGGCGGTGTTATATAAGGGGAGGAGATGGGTTCATAATAGATGAAGATAATATACACACCACGTTTTTCCAATACAGTTTTTTATCAGTTTTTTTTTTTTTTATAACAAACAGATTCCTCAAAACCGGACTAAACTGTATCAAAACGTGTGTACAAAGTTTTATCTGTATACGGTTTGAAAAATGATGTCCGGTTGCATCCGTTTTTTTAAGAAAAAAAAAAAGTATACGTTTTGATTTTTTCACTCCATTATGAATAAAGTTTCACTTGTTTGATTGAAATTCCAAGAAAAAAAAACTGAGC